>NC_056531.1:2997661-3140581 GCF_019175285.1 Sceloporus undulatus | reverse complement strand
ATCTTCAGAGAATGATGGCATGGAGGCGTATGGGGTATAGTATATACTGTGTGACTCTTGGTTGAGAGGAAATGATTTACAAATTAATCTGTGTGTTGGTCTGTTGGTGAAAGGCAAGGCATCAGAGTGAGAGGATATGTGAGGAGGATTTGTGTCTGTTTAATTACTTTCAAAGCAGACAAGTAGATAATGGATCACTAATTAAATAGACACAAACACAAATCCTCCTTGCATATTATCCTACCCTGAGGCCTTGCCATTCACCAGCAGACCAACACACAGATTAACATGTATAGTTGGCCCTCCCTATCCACAACCTTTTTATTCACGGATTCAAGCATCCATGGCTTGAAAATATTTTATAAAGTATAAATTCCAAATAGTAAACCTTGATTTTCCATTTTGCATAAGGGACACCATTTTGCTCTGCTATTATATTTAATTGGACTTGAGCATTCATGGATTTTGTTATCCACGGGGGATCCTGGAACCAAACCCCAGTGATAACAAGATCCCACTGTAAATCACTCTCAACCAAGAGTCGCACAGTATATATACCCCACACACCTCCATGCCACCATTCTCAGAAGATGCCAGTTACAGATGCAGGCAAAACATCAGGAACAAATTATTCTAGAACACGGCCACACAGCCTGAAAAACCCACAAAAAACTATGGATGGCACCAAGAAAGCCTTCAACTTCACAGAGTCCCTTAACTCTGGCAGAAGGTCAAGAAGAGTGGCAGATAGCCACTCCACCCAGTTGCTACTGATGCCAGGCCATTCACTGCCCTGTCCTTCCACCAACCATTCAAAGGGCTGGGTGTAGGGGCAGTGTGTGGCTATAGTTGGCGGCTGCTGAAATATACTGCTGGGCTGCTGCTTTGCTGAGGTGACAAGAATAGTTTCTGAATGTCTTAATGTCTTGTTTGGATGAAGGCTCTGCATCACAAAGTAGGATTTTTCCTCACAGCAAGGTACTGTGGGGTGAGAAAGCTCCAGTGAACATGTAGGTGCATCAACACATGGTATGAAAGCAGGAGGTCAGTGCACCATGGGGTGCAGGTCAGAGATGGTGAGGGTGGCATTTGCTAGTCCACTTAAGGTAGCAGAATATCTTTGAACGGCCACAGTCTGCATTGGCTGAGATTGTTAAGTTCAGGCTAGAATAATGTTTTTGGAGCCCAAAATTTCAGGTACAGTACTGTGTAGCATTGTTTGTGGCTGCCTTTGTGGCCTGCCATGACTGTTTTCTTTTTAAAAATTTTGGGGCAGTTTTATTATGCTTACTTCCTGATTTGTGGCAAATGTGTGCTTCTGAAACCATTCTCTAAAGCAGTCCCTCGATATTTAAGGAGGCAGCTGAGAGGCATGCATAGTTCCAGGGCATTAGAAGGCTTTTTGGGAGAGAAGAATAGGTAAAGCTTTTAGTCCTCTTCTAAAGCGATCAAGTAAAAAGCAAAACTATAAAAAAAAATGAAAATGGTTTTCATTTTGCTCTTGATGCTTTTGAATTTTTTTTTTTGAATGATGGAAGGCCTCTTCTGTTAAATGGAGTGTCCCATTGTCTTTTCACTGCTATTGTTGTAAGTGTTTTTAAAATTTTTATTTGAATGGTAGTAGAGCACTTTGGGAGTTAATGAAATTGCACTGGTTAGTGGGACAAGCATCATGAGTGATGTGAGTGCCATGAGAGAAAAATCTATTTCTTTTTGTGCCCTCCTACCAAATTGGGAACTGACTGACGGGAAAATAGCTTGACTGTGGAATTGGGTAGCATGGGATTGCAGCACAAAAGTGAAGTATGACTTCACCACGACTGCCTGCTGGCTCCTGCTCTCTTCTTTTCTCCTCGTTGCCCTATTTTGTTATCCCTTAGTTTTCACGGAAAGAACAATCTCTGCCAAGTGATCATATATTCTCTGAACACTAGTGGGAGAACATCCCTTGATGCTCCGGTTCTGACGCCTAAATTTGCTACAGGCCAATTTAAAATACACCTGGGACTCTTCATAGGCTGGGATCCAAAGTGCTTCTTAGCTTAGAAGCAGGTCCCCATACTGTATATGGTTTTTTAACTGATGGTTTTTAGAAATGTTGTATAGAGGCATTAATACATAGCTTCAGTTAAAATGCCCAAGATTAGTGGTCAGAGAAAGAGAAAAGAAGGAGGTAAGAAGTGAGAAAAAAGAATACCTTGCAGATATGAACTGAAATTCAGCAAGCAAAACAGTGTATTTACTGAAAAACTTGGTGCGGTTTATGGAGCTGGGAATGAGTGTCGGAGCTGAATGGTCCACCCTTAACATTTGTTTTTTCCTGCTTTGTGTCCTGTACTGTTTGCTCTCTATATCCATGGATTCTGCATCCACAGATTCTGCCATCCATAGCTTGGAAAAACATTTTTTTTTCAAAATCCAAAAATGACACTTGATTTTGCCGTTTTATGTAAGGGACACCATTTTACTATGCCATTGTATATAATGGCACTTGAGCATCCATGGATTTTGGTATCCACTGTGTGTCCTGGAACCAAGCCCCAGTGAATACTAAGGGCCCACTGTATTATACTGGGTGTCTTCATTGCATTTGAACCAGAGAACGCTAGTTTAATGGGAGTTAACAAGCTAGGATAATAAGCCAGGATCAGATAGAGGAGGGGTGGAAGGAGATAGGGACAGAGTTCAATTGTCATAAACAATAGGTATGTTTTTATTGTGGTGATGAAACCACTTTAAGTGATCCATGATTCCAAGCCATGTTATATGAAATATGACCATCTGCTGAAATTTCTAACTTCCTGTGAGATGCTGCTAGTACGAAACTATACTATCTGAAAGATGATGAGAGTTGTTGATTTTTCATTTTGCTGAAATCTTTAACAATACTCTTAGAATAGGAGGTTCTATCAACAGACCAGGTAGGCGTCAGCTGCAAATAAATGGCTGATTGGATGGTTATCCAGCAAATTATGGATTTGGTACATCCAAGGCTGGAACCTTATGTGTATTTACTTAGACGTACGCTCTTGAACTCTGTGTTTTGCTTCTGATAGAATCAGCCTGGAAACCTGTGAAAAATACTAAATGTTGCTCTGAGTCTTTTGGGCCTAAAGGGATGTCTCCATGGTATTGCATTGTGAGTTTAGAGAACAGAACAGATGATTTTTGGGGGGCGGGGGGAGAGAAGAATGATTTAAAAATAGATAGATGTTATGGATCACAATCGAGATGCAAGCCAGGGTGGGCAACTACACCCCGCCACATGTTTGATTTTTTAGTTGACAACTCCAGTCGCACCTAGCGGGCATAATTCTTGGGAAGAGATCATGGAAATTGCAGTCCAAAAATATCTGGAGGGTCACAATTTGCATTGGTCGAATATGGAATCTTTCTGGGGGAAAAGATGCGTGTGTGTGACTCTGCGGATGGGATCTGCTTTGTGACAAAGCAAAGATGAAGCGATGCCTCAAATGAGGAGCAACAGTGAGGGTTCAGAAATAACGGGAAAGGAACGAAGGGCAAAATAAATCCCCCTTCTTTCTCCCCCAGATGGCTTAACCTGTCAATTTTGTGCAGCAATCTGGAAAAATAACACGTGGTCTCAATCTCCCTCCTGAACATACAATTGAATGGCTCGCTTAGGCTTTCAGCAACTGGGCAACAGTACCAATAAAGCCATGGGTGAGAACTCCCTTTTGTGAAGGAAGGGCCGAACAGCCAGTGGAGGGTCACTTTAATCTTTTGGCATCCAGTTACTCACCTGTACCTTTACCGCAAGCACAGCGAGTAAATTTGAGCTTGAGCCAAATACTGTTTTGTGTGTGTGTATGTTAAATGGAGCCACTCACAGTGGTGTTGTAAAGCGGAATGCTGGAGATGCTTTTTTATTAGAGGTTTCTTGCAGCTGCGCCTCGGTCGGCAAGGCTTTTACTCAGCGTGTCTGTGCCAGTTTCTGGTGCATTAATGGGGTGTCTCAGCTTACCAAGCCCCTCCTTGGAAAAGCCAGGTTTATAGGCTGGCAGGGCTAGATGTAACCTGATTAAATTCACAGTGGATTAAAAAAATCTCATTAATGTTGAAAGACCATCTTGGAAGCCTTTTATTTAGAGGCAATTGCTTTCTAGAGCAGCCTTCTTCTACTTCATACTATCCAGATGTGTTGTATTGCAAGTCCCATCATCCCAGCCGGTGTGGGGTACCATATTGAGTGAAGATGATAAGACACATCTGGGGGGGTCTAAGGCTGAGGAAGACAATTCTAAAGCATCATTTTAATTTAAATTTGGTAATGATTCTGTGAATCCTCATTACATTGGCAATTCTTGGCTTTCTTTCCCTTTCCTCCCACTCCTCCCTTCTCTTTGCCCAACACACCATCCTCCATTTGTAGATTTGCTGTGTTTACTTCCCTCTTTGGTTTCTGTGAAAACTTTCTTCAGCTAAAATTTAGTTGGAGGAGGCTTTTTTTTTTGTTGCCTTGTACAGCATGTATTATGCCACTGTTCTCTTAAAAAAACAAAATGACAACCCATAGAAATAGCCATGAATGGACTAAGCATGTCGAACAGAGATTGAAAGTTCCCTGCTTAAATACATTTTTTCCCACTTTCTTGAAACAACCCTGCTGAGTCCTTCCTCATATTTTGCCCACAGTGGCTTTAAGTACATCAATTATTTTTAAAATCAGGTTTGTTCCAAACATGCCACAGAAGCCGGGGTAAGTGGAAGAAATAAGATTTCTGAATATCGTCTTATATGAAAACCTCTTGACATATAGTTAACCTGCACAAGAATGGGCAGACTGTTGTGTTGCTTAAAAAACAGATTAAAAACTTGGAGGATGTCTAGATTTGTGATGTGAAGTGTTGTCATTCTGGATTGGAAATTATAATGATGGATGTTGCCGTTCCTGGATTTAAATAGAATAATTTCTGGGATTGACCAATATTAGGTTGGGCTTTGGAGGGAAGGAACTTGGCTAGGCAATACAGGTGGTAACTCCCTGAAATAGTCTTGAAGTGCCTGAGATGTGTTTGCAAATACACACATTTGAGACTGGTATACCAGTTACAGCCACGAGGAGAATGGCATTTCTTTCAGGGAAAGAAAAACTGACAGAGTTATGATTCTCGATAAATTGATATGATAACTGCCACTTCTGATATGCAAAGGGATCTTGTAGCATTTTAGAGACTAATTGAAAGAAAGAAGCTGGAACCTATGACGTCTGAAGAGCTTTTGTAGACTTGAGCCTTCTTCTTCAGATGCATTTGAGGTGCTACAAGATTCTTTTGCATACTGATTTTCCAGATTAACACAGCTATGTCTTTGAATTCTCCCACTTCTGGTGTTATCCTTACTATTCAGTTTCTGAAATCTTTCCATCCTAGTTCCCCACTTTTCCTGTAAGTGGTAGTATGCCCATATCTAATATTTATTTATCTCTTTTTAGGTGAGTAAGGCCTGGAAAGTGCTTGCAGAAGACAAAGTCCTTTGGTTCCGGCTATGTCAACAAGAAGGTTACATGCCTGATAGCCAAATTTCTGATTTTCCCTGCTGGAAAGGAACTCTCCAAGAATGTCGGGAGAAGGAGCAGGTTTTAAGAACTAATTGGAAGGTAATGATGTGGGGTTCTTGTTCTAGTGCCTCATTAAAGTATTACATTGGGAAGGGCCATTCTGTTGCTATTGAAATTAAAAACCTTTGAGTTGGCAGAATGGAGCACTAGTAGAGATTATGGTAAGCTTCTGAACTTATGACGGTCTGTAGAGCTTTCTTGGAAGTCACTGTTTAATGTTTGACAACAGCTCCTCTAGCCTTTTCTTAGAAACACCAATTGAACATTCCTGTTCAATAGATGCCTGAGCTATGATGATATTTAGATTTGACAGTGTTAACATGCCTGCACTGTTGTGTGAAGATGAGCACCCTCACATTTTTTTGTATTGATTGCTACTCCTATTGAACTCTCTGGTAGTGCTCTGGGTGGTGTTTTTTGATGAGCACTCTCCAGTCATGATGTATCTTAC
Source organism: Sceloporus undulatus (assembly GCF_019175285.1). NCBI lineage: Eukaryota > Metazoa > Chordata > Lepidosauria > Squamata > Phrynosomatidae > Sceloporus > Sceloporus undulatus. The sequence continues at coordinate 3,134,549 of NC_056531.1, read as the reverse complement.
ATTGCTTCCTGCAACATTCCTGTGAGCATGGTTGAAGCACTGAACATTGCTGTTCTCTACTTTTCTTATGATAGGGCTGGGGAACCTATGCCTCTCCAGAAGTTGTTGGGCTGCACTTCTCATCAGCTTCAACATTGTGGCTCTAGGTGCAGCATGGGCATTGTAACTTCTTTCTAATAGGTGTTGAGAGAATTGTTGTTTGCTTGTGGGAACCTCTTGCAGGTCATGGTTGGAAACAGAATGGTAGACTAGATGGTCTGATCCAAATAGCCTGCTCTTGTGAAGGAGATGACAACACAGTGCAAACAGCAGAGCGTGGTGTATAGAAAATGTGGACTGCTTTCTGGGTGCTTATACTGAACTGGTAGCAACCACTGGCAAGAAGTAAATTGTAATTTGTTAAAAACATAGAAAAGAGAACAGAAATGGAGGGAAAGATACAGAAATAACAGTTTGACTCAAGCCAGACAGAGTAAAAAGAGTGGGAGCTGAAAGAGTGGGAGCTTAAAAAATTGCTCTGTTCTAGGGAAGGGAGAAGAAGAAAGCGAGAGGAGTGGGCAAGGAATACTCAGCAAAAAGCTCTTCTTAAACACATGATGCCTGCCTCTCTCTGGGCAGTGACAAGGATTACTAATTGTGTGTGGATTATTCTTCTGCACCCCACAGAGAATCGTGTGCAGTGGAGTGAGGGCCTAAACAGACAGACCTAAAGAGGCAGCCTCACGCTGCCCCTTTGTGTGCCGGATCAGAGCTGCAGCAACCGCACACCGGGGCCCTGATCTGGCATTTTTCCGGCCCCAAAAGAAGCAGCAAAATGCCACTCCTTTTGGAACCGGAAGAAGGGTGCCTTTGCCACCATGGCAGCACTTTCTGGTCCTCCTTTTGGTGTGTGTCTTCTAAACACTGCACCAAAGGAGCACCGTACTTCTGCCCGACGTGCAGTTGGTTGGTTGTAGGACCTTTATTGGTTGTAAGACCTTTAAGTGACAGTTTGCTAGTTTTTTTTTGGTTTTGGGCTTTCGCCTTTGATTCCACTCATTGCTTGAATCCAACACCTGAGAACATCTCTGAAATGGAATTCAGCTGAGTATCATAAATTCTGTGTATGTTCGAGCCCCATTAAAGATTATGGGGATCGTGCCTGTGGTGGCGCGCATCATTGCTTTTTCCGATGCACAGCACCACTTCTTCTGGTGTGGCTTCCAGCATGTGCTGGAAGCCACGTATGACACAGGCACACTGTATACAGTGACATAGTGAAATGTTATCCTTCATATAAAATGGCAAAACCAAGGTTTGCTTCTTGAAGTTTATACATTTAAAAAATATTTTCATGCCATGGATGCTTGAATTAGTGGATAAAGAAACTGCGGATACGGAGGAAAAACTGTACCCTTGATTGGGCACTCCCACTTTGGTCCAGTTTGGACTCGACCCACCAGTTCTGCTGTCTGTGCTACACAGCAGCAGACTGAGTCCCATTCAACTCCCAGCTTTCCTCCAGATTTGAGCCTAGCATCTGGAATTAATAAGCATTACCCATTGTAATCCTTTAATTTGCTATACACTCCCACCTTTTATCCTACTTCTTGTGTGTGTAAGTGCTTTATGTGAATGTTGACGGCCCTCTTGTTCAGATAATGAAATTGAGTTGTACTTTGCATTCTAGAGTTCGACTTTTTCGGAACTGGTAAACATAGGCTTGTGTCCTGGCTGGATGTTACTCTGTTCCACTTGCTGCTAAATTATTGAGCTAAATTAATTTCCTCATTGAATACAATTTGTGGGTGCCTGCCCAGAACCCTAAGTTTTTGGGTAACAGTAGCTTTTTGTCTCCCCAAGAAAGTGGGTGCCTTTGAACGTATAGAAAGAGACATCTCCCTGCACTTCCTAGCTGAGAATGTTTCAATTGGACATACCTTACATGGGATGTAGGAAGTCTCATTTTATGAACATAGGATCAGCCCTGACTCTCCACAATTTCAGACAGGAGTCTTTCCTACTCTTACCTAGAGATGATTGGGATTGGATCTAGGACTGTTTTCATGTAGAGAGCAATGGCTTTCCCAGTGAGGGGAATGTAGCATTATGAGAGTTCTTGGGTGACTGGACAAGACCAACCGTATTTCCCTGTCTTTCTCTACAGAATCGCATTGGCACTGTGAGTCAGTTGCAGTATGAGCTTGGGAAAGTTCTGTGCGATGTGCATTCTTGTGATGGAGTGGTCATTGCTGGGTAAGCATGTGGTGGTTTTATCCTGGGAGTTTTATTTGTGACCTGTACTCCTCTCCTGTCTCCCACTGTGATAGTTTAATTGGTTTTTGTGAATTGTGATGGTTTGTGGTCAACCAAATTGAGGTTGCTTGGGGAAGGGAACCTCTGGGCTCCGATTCCATGTCAACCCAGTGAGCATGGGGGGCATGTTTTTGCTGCCGCCGATTCTCTGAAGATACCAGCCACAGATGCAGGCAAAACATCAGGAATAAACTCTTCTAGAACATGGCTGTATAGCCTGAAAATTCCACAAAAAACTACAGGGCTTAATTGTTGACATTCAAAATATGGCAGCAAATTTTAGTGCAGCCTGCCAAGGATTGGAGGGGAGGAAAATGGGCCCTCCAACTGTGCTCATCCCTGATCTAGAAGACAGACAATGTCCTAGATGTATTGGACAAGAACCCCTACTACTACCTCGAGATAACAATGACCCCACTCAGATAGCAAATATGGGGTGGGGATAATGATAGTTGTAGTCCCAGATCTTGGAGGTGCCAGGTAAGGAAGGCTGTTCAAACTGATACAGTGGGGTTCTAGTGCATGAATGTTAGTGCCATGATAAATCTGTCTGATTTTAAGACTCAGACATATTTGCTGTAACAGGTAAACATGGCAGCCCCTCTAAAAATTCAGAGTACATCTAATAAAATTAAAGTTTCAAAATTCAAAGATATAGCCATGTTAGTCTATAGAATCATTATCTAGAGAGCTCTTGTAGCACCTTTGAAACGACTTACATCTGGATCTTTAGTCATAACTGAGCTATTGTTGGAGCTATTAGGGAGGTTGAAACACCAGTAAATGCAGAAGGAGAGAACTTGGCATGATAGTAAAGGTGACTAAGAGGGAAACAGGAGCCTACATTTGCACTGGGAAAATGACACTAAATGATCTAAATATGTTACAGCTGAAAGCATTCATCGATCGATGGGTTGTGAATTTAAAATGATAGTTCTGATTGGCGATAGCCTTTAAAGAAGGATGTCTGTTGCTGATGTTATTGGTTTAAAATGTCATTACATCGGCTGAAAGGGGACTGCCGGTGCTTTGGACTTTTAATGTCTTTTCTTGCACTTTTTCTTAACTCACTGGAATTTAAGGTACTTTTCCTGCTGTGTGTCTTTGGCCCTGTACAGACAGGCCAAAATAAAGCTGCTTCGGGTCACTTTGGAGGTATGCTGTTTAAATGATGCGTGCCTCCTAAGTGTCCGGAAGCCGCACCAAAGCCATGCATGACTTTGGCGCGGCTTCCAGACTCTTAGGAGGCACGCATCATTTAAACAGCATACCTCCAAAGTGACCCGAAGCAGCTTTATTTTGGCCCCTCTGTACGGACCCAATGTGGCTCAATGCAATTCTGAATGTTTTATCCCTAAACTGTAGCAGGCATCTGTTATTTAATTTCCTTGCAGGTTTTCAGGGGAGGAAAATACTTGGGCCCTACACAGTAATTACACAAATGGTTCTTGGTAGCCCTTTGCGACTGTAAAAGGTTTATACCGCGGCCCTTGATATCTTCCCTGTGTTGTGTTTTCTGAACCTCTGTGCAAGGTTTCTATGATTAACACAATGACCCATCTTTCCCATTTAGCAGCAAAATTGTTTTAGCTGCACTGAAGAGTTTAAAAGGTTTATTCCTTCAGGTCTTCGAGTGTTGTGAACCTTCTTAACCTTGTTTGTATGCTTAAAAAGCCCCTGATGGTTGCGTTGAGAACAAATGTCCCAGGATAATTACTAATCTTCTTGTTCTAGCCCTTGCCCGGTTGCACACAGTGTGTTTAAACATGGGCTTGATAACCCTCCCTCCCTAGTTCTGCAGCTTCTTGACCCCTTTTGAAGCCACTTCATTGGGCAGCGGATAGAAACGGTGATGTCATAGGAACCGTGAAATTGGCTGGGGTCTGTCATAAATCAATGTATGGCATTTTACAGCAGTACTTCATTTTAATGATATGTTTTTGTAGAGTAAGATTAGAGTCAATTGTCTATTAAAAAAAAAAGTCCCTGCCCCATTAATGCCAGATTCTTTGATTGGTAGAGATGAAGACTCTTGAAAAAAGTATATCAGAGAGCAGTTCTTTCCCTTTTTTGCAGGCTTGAAATGTTGAGAATTGATTGTCTCTGGCTAAAAGCTAAGGTATTGACTGTGCGGCTGTAAAGGTCCATATATATATATATATGATTTGAAGTGTAACCTCCAGTTGCATGCATCTGTGGGCCCCGTACAGGTATCTTGGACAGAGAGACTTTCAGCAGTTTCATGATCTCAGTGCAAATCCAGTCTTACTAGATAACTTTTATGATATCTAGATAACTTTGTCAAGACCTACATGTCAATAACAAGAAGACAGTCCTTGCCCTTAGCAGCAATGAGGGAAAGGGGGATGAGGTGGGAGAAAGAAAACCAGAACACTCAGCCACAATTTCTTAATGTGGCACGGTTCTTTAACATGGTGGATTCATAAAATCATAGAATCACAGAGTTGGATGAGACCGCAAGAGCCATCCAGTCCACTCCCCTGCCATGCAGGAAATCCACATCAAAGCATCCTCGACAGATGGCCATCCAGCCTCTGTTTGAAGACCTCTAAAAGGAGACTCCACTACACTCCAAGGGAGTTTGTTCCACTGTCGGACAGCCCTCACTGTCAGGAAGTTCCTCCTAATGTTGAGGTGGAATCTCTTTTCCTGCAGCTTGCATCCACTGCTCCAGGTCCTATTCTCTGGAGCAGCAGAAAAAAAGCTTGCTCCCTCCTCAACATGACATCCCTTCAAATATTTAAACAGGGCTATCATATCACCTGTTAACCTTCTCTTCTCCAGGCTAAACATCCCCAGCTCCCTAAGTCCTTCCTCATAGGACATGGTTTCCAGACCCTTCATCGTTTTAGTTGCCCTCCTTTGGACACGCTCCAGTTTCTCAATGTCCTTTTTGAATTGTGGTGCCCAGAACTGGACACAATATTCCAGGTGAGGCCTCACCAAAGCAGAATATAGTGGCACTATTACTTCCTTTGATCTAGACACTATACTTCTATTGATGTAGTCTAAAATTGCATTGGCCTTGTTAGCTGCCGCATCGCACTGTTGACTCATGTTCAAGTTATGGTCTACTTGGACTCCTAGATCCCTTTCACATGTAGTCTTGTTCAGCCAGGTGTCCCACATCCTATAGCTGTACATTTCATTTTTCCATCCTAAGTGCAGTACCTTACATTTCTCTGTATTGAATTTCATTTTGTTAGCTTTGGCCCAGTTTTCTAGTCTGTTCAGGTCATTTTGAATCTTGATCCCGTCCTCTGGGGTATTAGCTACTCCTCCTAATTTGGTGTCATCTGCAAATTTGATACGTATGCCCCCAATTTTGTCCTCCAAGTCATTGATAAAGATGTTGAATAGCACTGGGCCCAGGACAGAGCCCCACTGGACACCACACTGGTCACTTCTCTCCAGGTTGAAAAGGAGCCATTGTTGAGCACTCTTTGGCTTTGGCCGGTCAACCAATTACAAATCCATGTAACAGTTGCCTTGTCTAGCCCACATTTTACAAGCTTCTTTGCAAGAATATCATGAGAAACTTTGTCAAAGGCCTTACTGAAATCAAGATATACTATATCCACAGCATTCCCTTCATCTAACAAGCTGGTAATTTTATCAAAAAAAGAGATCAGGTTTGTCTGGCATGACTTCTTTCTCTAAAACCCATGTTGACTTTTTGTGATTATGGCATTGCCTTCTAGATGTTCACAGACTCTCTGTTTAATGATCTGCCCTAGAATCTTTCCTGGTATAGATATCAGACTAACTGGACGATAATTGTTTGGATCCTATTTTTTTCCCTTTTTGAAGATGGGAACAATGTTTGCCCTCCTCCAGTCTGCTGGGACTTCTCCTGTTCTCCAGGAGTTCTCAAAGATTATTGCCAATGGTTCTGATATTATATTTGCAAGTTCTTTTAATACCCTTGGATGTAGTTCATCTGGTCCTGGAGACTTATATTCGTTTAGGTTAAATAGGTATTCCTGGACTATCTCTTTACTTATTCTGTGCTGAAATTCCCCTTTTCTGTTCTCTGCTCCATTATCCTCAGGTTGAGCACCCTTTGCCTTTTCTAATCAAAATTCAGTATGGTCATAGCTAGCTTTCTTCTACAAACTACAGGTCATCATAGACAGAACTGGTCCATAACAATGAAGGGATTGCAGAGTGCAAGTCATTTGCAAACTAATAATTTGCAAGCAAAGAAGCAGCAAAGAAGTGAATGCTTTAAAGGAAGCATCCTCCTGTCTTAGCCCCACTACCTTCTCTAATCGCTAGTTGAAATTTGGTGAAGCCCCAAGTAAAGTGGAGATACAATACAAAATGTTGTGGACTTGACCAGAGAAGGGGATTTGATCAGATGTAGTTTACCCCTTTTTTACGGTTAAATACCCACTTGGCAAATTGTATCTGTTCAAGCTACTTCATCAGTGCTGTTGTTGAAGGTGCAGCAGACCTGTCTTGCTCCTGCATATGGTTTATCTAAGCAGGGCCATGAACAAAACCTCCTCATCAGATTCAGAAAAGCATCTAGCCTGCCTATAGATCAGATCTTCATGCCTCAGACTGCCTCTTCCCTTTTAATATCTTGGTTGATAGCTAATGATTAATGTCTCTTCCTTGTTTTGGAGGCATCTAAGCTGGCTTTCTTTGCCTAAGCCTCTCTTTTAAAATTTATCTCGTCTTCAGGCTGATATATCTAAAAATGAGAAACGTGAAGCAAATTAAAAATGACCTAATAAGAGATTTATTTTAACAGCAAGGGAAGAAGAAACAACTGCATAGATATGCGCGAGAATTCAGCCAGGCTAATTTTAGACATTGGTAATGAGCATGTAGGTCCCTGAGTGTATTGCAAATACTATTTGCCTTGTTGTCTTGGTGCACCAAGTCCATCTGGAATGATGAAGGTAAAACAACAATTTTGATGATAGAAAAATAGGCTGTGATTGGTACCAGGGCCGTCTCTTTAAAAGGAATGTCCCTGTTTGGGTCTCTTCATTCTATACTAATGGCATTCCCTATTGAACATATGAAGGTGCTATTTCAGTTACTGGTCCAGCCAGCCTCATGTTGACTGCTCTGACTTGGCAGAGCAAAGAGAAGTATCTCTGGTTGTTCTGCTTACGATCAGTCAAGCCAGGAGGAAGAAACATGTGGTTCTTCTGGTGGAGTTGGACTACACCTCCCCAGAATCTTCACCATGGAGTATGATGACTACAACTGATGGGATCTGCAATTCAGTAACTTTTTAAGGGCCATGTGTTCCTCATTTGTGCTTTAAAATGAGGGGCTAGGAATGGGATTTGGGTTTTTTCATGGTGAAAAGTATATGTTCTGTTACTTAGCTATGAGACCTCATCATTTTGTTCTTAATAATATTATTTTTGAAGAGATGAACACTGTGCTGATACAATGCCTGGCAGTTCTTCTGGTTTCCTTGAGCGGATCAATAGGTTGAGAAAACAACAACCTTGCACAACCAAAGGATCAGAAGGGGAGGCAAACAGAAGAAGGGGAAGAGTATGCCTTTTCTCCAAGTGGCTGGAGATTGAGGGTACCAAAGAAGGTGAAATGGATAAGCAGCTCCTCTTTTCACTGATCCCAAATGGAGCTGCTTAGGGCAGAAGACAATTTAGGCTGTAAAATAGAGATAAAAGGAGGAACGACTTGAGCACCCATCTGCAGATCCATTTTTCCTTTTAACCGGCTGCATGCTAATTGTCTACAATTGCTAAGTGTCCTTGAGAATTCTCTATTTTGCAGAGGCTGCCATAGTGTTTTTCTAAGTCTGTGTAGGTGGGTGGCGTTGGGCTTTGTTTTGAAAGGGAGGCACACGTGACACGGACGCCTGTCATTTTGAAGCTGGGAGATGTGCAACGGTAGAAAGGCTGGTTGCACATAACATTGATTGGGGAGTGAGGTAACCACAAACATCGCAGTCTCAAATGAAAAGGAATCCAAGGTCTGACCCAGAATACAAGTATCGTAACCACAGCACAAAGTGTTATTGATAAACACGCGCCTGCCAGAATGAGTTCCCTGATGTCAGGCCATAAGCATGAGCCTCTTTAGAGAGGAGAAATGAGAGCTGCTATTCTACAGCTCAAGTTGCTATCAATCAATTTCTTTCCTTGGTTGAATGGAAAGGGTTTAGAATCAAAAGTTGTTCGGTTCTTTTAAATTCGATGACATGAAACCATCTCATGGAGCTCTTTCCCCCAATTCCCCCTTAAAACAAGGAGTATTGCTATCTCCTTTTTGGGTGCAAATTCAGTAGAAGTAATCTGAAATCGACTGGCATTGTTCGATCGTTCCTCTCGTCCATACCCCCTTTTAAAGGGCCTATACTTTTAAAATGTTTATCACATAGCAATTGAAATTAGTGCAACCCAGATCGGCATCAATTTTTTAACAGTTCGTCTGAAGGGCAACTTAATTTTTTTAAAATAATGAACAAACATAAAATAAAATCTATCCCGTCTCCCTCCTTTTGTCCCTTATAATATGAAGATGAAGCTGTTGCTTGTCATTGAGCTGTACTTCCAAATTTTCTAGCTATTATTCTCATTTGTCTGCAGTATTACCCAAACCAAATCCCTAACTATGATTCTCACAACACTAATGGGGCGGGAGAGCGTTTCTTAATGGGTATTATATCAAATTTGGATGAAATGAAATAGAGATTTCCAGACAAAGAGTAAATAACACATATATTGAAATGTCCAAAGCAGAGATGTGGAACCCTGCCCCCAAACCCAGAAAATTATCACATTTTTTCAATGTTTGCCAAAAGAAATTCCCCCCTTTTAAAGGAAAAATATGGGAAAAAACAGTTTTCCCTTCAAGCTTTCAACATTTCCAGAAATTTGACCTCTCTAGCTCAAAGCACTTGACAGACATTCCTGGGAATTCTTACAGCAATATTATAAGGGAGGCCAGGATTATTATTTATGCACTGCAAATGTGGAGCTAAAATTGGGAAGGGACTTGCCTTGAATGAAAGGCAAGGTGAGATTTGATGTTCTCCACTAGCATTCATGGGCCTAAATTCAGTTGCTAGTTCCAGCTAGAGTAAAGACAATGACATTTCTAAAATGTTTACTTAATATTACTTGTAGATTCGGTTGATGTACTTTATTTGGAACTACTAATTTTATTTTGGTCAAGATGCCCAATTTGACAAAATACATGTTTGCCAAAGGGTAACTCTTGCTGAGTCTTACTCCCAGGTAACTGTGGATAGCATTGCAGTCTTACCCACTACACAAGGAGTGGGGAAAGTGCAACTCCAAGGGCTGTTTTTGCTGTCACTAGGGCCCATTTTTGCCCCCCAAATAATCCCAAATGCCCCTTGGGATGCAGGAGGCAATTCCAGCACAGCTGGGGACTTCCTAGCTGTTTTTATGCCCCAGAGTGAGATTTTCTCCAATAGGAAGTGACTCAGATATCAACTTTCAGGTCGCTTCTTGTTGACGTCCTGCAACCAAAATGGTTGAGGAGTTGTTGCTGCGATGTGCCATCCAGTCAACTTTGACTTATGACAACCCTCTGAATGTGAGACTTGTAAGAGCTCTAGCCATTGACTGGTCTGGCAAACTCAAAAAGGGCCAAAAGTGTGGCGAAATTGTCAAGTTGAAGGTTTCATGGTTGGCATCCACAGTTCTTTGTGGGTTATTTCGGGCTATGTGGCCATGTTCTAGAAGAGTTTGTTCCTGACGTTTTTCCTACATCTGTGGTTGGCATCTTCAGAGAATGGTGGCATGGCATGGCAGAGAATGGCATGCCAGCATTCTCTGGCGATGCCAGCCACAGATGCTGGTGAAAGGTCAGGAATAACCCTTACTAGAACATGGCCACATAGCCCGAAAATCCCACAAAACTGTGGTGAAATTGCTTCCCCTGATAAGTGATGGGAGGCATTAAAAATAATTATATTTCAGGGGGATCCTCAGATCCCTTTAGGGGGTAATGCTGCTCTCTCCCCCCCCCCCCCCCCCCAAACGTTGCTCATCCTTGGACTATGCTTGAGTCCATAATCCTGTGCATATTTCCTTGGAGTAAATCCTGTGGAAATCAGTGGAGTTCTAAATATGCATGCATGTTCCCACAGTAGGTAGGTAAATAGATATACAGTAGATACATTTTCACAAAGCAGTTCAATTCCACCCCCTGCATCTGCTGCTGTTGCCTCATTTATAGGTCAGCTTTCACAGCCGAGAAAAAGAGATGAGCTCACCACCAGCTCAAAGAGGTTGGGTTACAGATTGTGGGAAAGGCTAGAATTTCCCAAAGTGGCAAGTGCATTCACTGTCTTTGTGAAGATGAGTCTTCTAGGCACCCCAGCCAAGGGTAAGATGGGGCCCTTTGCTCTAGCTTCCCTACTCACTTGGCCCAGCCACTGAGCACAAGTTGTATCCTGGTAGCTTTCATCCAGCCTGCTTTTAAGCCACAGACATTTCCCATTTGTCTAGACCTCGACAAAGGATCACCACTGAGTTAATGGAACCTATATAGGTGATGGCTTACCAATTGATTCAGTAGGTCTACTCGATTTGAGACTAACAATTGGATTTAGGTTCCTTAGGGTCCTGCCAGATAGGATTTGCCTTCAAGATGGTGCAGTTTTGCTGCTCCTCTAAATCCTTTTCTATCTTGTCAGCTGCTTTCCAGAGTGCGCAAGTCTGCAAATTCAAGTGATGGGCACAAGACAGAAATGTTGATAGATTTTGGATTTTCCTAGCTGTAAAGGCTCCTTATGCATCTTCCCTGTCAGCCAAGGAACAGCTAGTCCAGAATGTCCCCTGGCCTTCAGCAATGAAATATGTTTGCAAAAGTTTCACTGTTTGCCAGCACTGGTCCTGTGGATTGAAGGAGCAAACCGATGGCTTATTTTTGTGTGTTTGTCAGCTTACGTGCATTAACTTGCAGTTGTACTTTGCACAAATGCTAATGAGACAGCCATCAACGCTGGGGTCCAAAGGCTTACTAACAATGCAACAGAGATAACTGAGTCTTTAATTGGCTGAGTGTAATTGTCATTAGGCAATGATAAGGACATCTGGGGCTCTGGAGAGAGATTGAAGTTGGCATAGGTACTCGCGTTTTCTGTAGCTTTCCAGTGTTTTTATTTTTGGTTATCCAGGAAGTTGCCAGCCTCTTCAGCACCGCTTTGCAAACACCCGGCTTCTTTCAGTTTCTCATGGGGTCTGCTTGGCTGAAGCACCTCTTTTGTCTGGTTGGTTTCCTTCCTCGGTCTGTGAAATGGGTTCAAGGTCAATGAACATTAAGTACACATAATCTGGCAGATCATTGCAAATCATTTGTATCTGACGGCAGAATCCTGCACATGTCTACTCAGAAGCCCCCTTGAGTGTAATAGCCTTTATTCTCCAGTAAGTGTGGAGGGGATTGCATCCCAACTGCATTAAGATAAGCAGTTTGGAAGGTTTTGCCATTCATAGATGTTTGTTTATCCCATTTTTTCCATGACTGTTTTATTAGCACGCACGCGCGCGCGCGCGCACACACACACACACACACACACACACACACACTGATATTCCCATTGATGGGAAGACCCAATTGATTGATGAAAGAGCCAATGCATAGCAACGTAATATAGCAGAAACAGCCAAATGCAGGCCTATAACTAACATCATCAATTTTTTCCTCCGGTTTGGTTTGTAACACCTTGCTTGATGAAGAAGCCAGTGAAGCTTTGAAAGCTTGCAACATGTATATTGTGCCTTTTGGTTGGCCAAAAAAGGTATCACTGTTTGGTGGATTTTTGATCAGTGTTCCATACAGTGATTGCAGAAAAGCTTTTAAAAGCCCCACAGGCTGGATTAAAACATGGTGAAGCCCTGTACTTTGTCAAGTTGAGATGCCTGGTTGCTTTTAACAGGAAAGGTATGCTGTTCTTACAGTTAAATAACATTTGAATTTGACATTGAGGTGACAAAATTAGAAATGGGAACGGTATTTAAAATCTGGGACCTGAAACTACAGCAGATTTAGTGTGTGCATAAATCTGGCACTGCCTCCGTAGTTCATCTGTTCTAGCTTTGGACCACAGAAGCTACTCTTTGGTATGCTACTTTCTGTACCACTTTTCAGTGTTGGAACAAATAGCCAGTTCAGTGGCATGAGTATGGATTTTTCTGTGGCGTTACCCTGTTGGTGGAACTTAACTGCCCCACGTGTTCCGCTTTATTTTTGTTTGGCTAGGGATTGGAAGCTTCTCTTTTCCAGCAAGTCTGTGATTTTGTTGTTGTGTTGAGGTATGATGCTTTTACTTGGCTCTGGATTCTTTTGGCTCCTTTTAATTTGGTGTGTTGATTATCTTTGATCATATTTGCTGTTTTGTTTGGAAGATTAAATTTGTATTGCTGTTATGATCTTGTGAGCTGCTTTCTGAATGCTTATGCCTTGAAAAGCAGGATATACGGTAACTATCTAGGCAGATAAAGAAAACGAACTTGTTCAAGACTGCTTAGGAGCTTAGTGCCTGTTGTGAATCTTGTTCTTTTTTTCCTCCCCCTTTATATATTTGCTATGGCTGTTACACACAAATCCACCCTCATGGTTATGAATATAATGAGTTCAGTGTGGGGTGTATAGACAAATAGCCACAATTTGAGGTTTCACTTCCTTGCTGTGTACTCCCCAGAATGGGCAAAAGAGAGGCCTGAACTATAGAACCTCAGTTCCAAAAGATTTTGGGAACCTTTCCAGCCTTCCTTGTGGAAAAAAATTGCCCAGGGAGGGGGGAGAAAGAGAGTGGTCAATGTATTTCTGGCTATTCTAAATCATGTGTGAACAGTCGAGAAACAAAGTATACCCTCCTGCATATCCTTGCCACCTAATGTTCTCTTTGTCCATGTGAGCAGAGCTACAAGTCCGAGTATGGGAAGAGGGTCTCCAGCCTCATCTGCAAAAGGTTTGTATTCATGGTGGAAAGGAGATGGTGGATTGAACCCAAATGCTTTGCCTTCACTTGCAACCAGCGAGTCAGTTCTCTTGTGGCTTCCCTTGACTCATGAAGCTTTTGGAACCAATGTTTGGCTTTCTTTTCCAGATACACATCAGGGGATGTGAAGCTGTGGGACACTCGCACCTGGGACTACGCAGCCCCTGTCCTGGAACCGGAGCATGGCTCGGCTGAACCTGGCCCTCGGCCACATGCCTCCTTTGTGAGGATAAACAGCTCCCTGGCTGTGGCTGCTTATGAGGGTGGTAAGTTAATGGCAACTCTTTCCTAATATTGTGTGCGTCTGTGTGTGTTTTTTAAAAAGCTTTCTGAAAATGAAGCAGCTGTGCCCAGTTTTATGTGTGTGAGAGAGCAACTCTAATCCTCTCTGTATACACACACGTGTGTGCACTCACACTTGCTTTTATGTGCAAAAAACGGCCAAATAACCCTCAGTGCATTAGGAGGCCTTGGATTGTGGTACCCATTGAAACTGCTGTTTATTCCTCCTGGAGCTGCTGCTTGGGGGAATGATGCCAGGTTGTGGTTCAGCCAAGCTTGTCTTGAGCAAAGAACTTGTTTCAACCTGTTTCACCCCCTTTATTTCTCAAGATAGAAGGGAGCCAGGCTTGCAAGACAAAGACTAAACCAGATAGTGTTTGATGAATGGAAAGCTCTCTTCATTACCCATCTCCTTTCGGTGTGTATGGAGACTATATAGCAAAATGAAGTATGTGCATTCATTGATCCCCTTTGCTTTAACAGATAGTAGAGGGGAAAAACTGCTTTACTGAAAACATGTATGTGTCTTTGATTGAGAACAAGAACCAGACTTATTCAGGCACACAAAGTTTATAGATTCCATAGCTATGGAAACGTGTGTTTAGTATAAATGAAGCAGATTTTTGTTTGGCATAAATGGAGGATATTCTGTGAGAGCTTGAAGTTTGCTTGCAAGTTTTCAAAAAGAGCAAGTGAACTTGTTGTCAAAAGTATCATTTCCAACTATGATGCTATGTTGTGAAAGGCCAGGCAGAATATGTTGTGTTGATCAGTTGATCAGATGCAGAGGCTGGAAAAGTTTTGGACTACAGCTCCGAGAATCCCCCAGCCAGCATGGTTGTAACTTCTCCAAACTTTTGGTAGAAGCACATGTCAAAACTAAGTCACTTTTTAAAAATACTTTTTTATTTTATACATTAAAAATTGCCATTCTAATACTGTAGTTAGATTATTCCTTAATCCAACAAAGGCTTGTGTTAATGGATAAAAGAAGCAGAATGTGGTGCCCCGTCATGATCATGAGGTTTCCACCTCCAGGACCTCCTATGCAATGAAAGCCATTCAGAAGATGCTCATCATTTTTTATATTCTAGTTCATTGAAGACTCTTGTATATCTCCTTAACACATAGCACTGGGAAACAGCCACTTTTAAGGCTCTACCTGTTTCTGTGGATGCCAAATCTTCCACATCTGTTTTGCCTCTAGCTTGGTAATAGTAATAGCAATAGCAGTAACATTTACATTTCTATACCACTTTATAGTGCTAAACACTCTCTGCGTTAGCCAATTGCCCCCAACAAGCAGGTGGGCAGGTTTCTCCTTCTAACCTCTATCATAAAACACCATGTTAAGTGTTAAATATATAATTCTAAGTACTTACAAAAATGTGAGCAGTCATTGAGAAGGCATGTCCTCTTCTGATACACATCGTACCGAATGCCTCTTCTAACATGGTGCTTGCTATGAGATGGAGGTGTTATCTAGACCAGTGTCTTGTAAATAACAAAGGAGGTGAACACCAACTTTGTTAAAGAAAATGTTCTTTATTTTCACTTTCATTTCTTGATAAGCCTGACACATTTTGAGTGCAGTGTTCTCTTTCTTACAGGCAGCTAAGAACATTTGTTAAAATAGAATTCAAATGCATTATAGGTAGCTATGTCTTTCCATTTTAAAAATCATTTTTAATGAAAAGGATGCCCGTGGAATCTAAGTGTAGTCATATATATATTGCGCCACTGTTGGGAGAAAGGTGGGATACAAGAAAATAAAATAATAATAAATAATAATATTCTTTTTTAAAAGCTTGAGATTTGGTTAGTTTTTTTTTACTATTGTATTTACTAATGACTTCATTTAATATAAGACACCTAACTTCTGGAACACTCTTTCTCTAATGTTTATGTTTCTTAGTTCTTAACACATTCTAATTTACAATCAGAGTAATCTACATTCAAAAAAGTATAAAATAAAAAGACAGGGAGAAGAAAGAGAGAAAAGAGAAAGAGGAAACAAAAAGACGTATAAGTTATACACAATAGGGCACTGACCCCGCAATCTTGACTACAATGAAAAGAAAAAGAAAAGAGAAAACAGAATAATTTGAAAACATTATCCCACCATTACAGAGCCAGTTAAATAACCCCCCTCAAATTACTATGAACCATAACCGCCCATTATTACATTGTTAGGTATCTTCTTGTTAAAAAGAAAAACCCATTTGGTGAATTTGCCTGAATGATGATAATTGTTGGACACCGGAATATCTGATTTGCGTTGAAGGCAACGGTTGGTACGCAATTACGGGTGCACTTTATAAAATCAAGTACTTGGGATGTATTTTGCTCTACGCTGGAGAGACAGGAAAGCGTCTCCCTGCAAGATTCAAGGAACATGTGAAGTGCAGTAAAACTAGCGAGAGTATGCCCTTCCGTACGCAGGGAAAATATTTGAGTAAAGCTGTTTGTGCTAGGGGCCGAACACAGCCTTTAAAGAAGGCAGTCTTTATTATCAGTTGAAAATCTGTATCAATATGGAAAAAGAGGTTTACCTACACACATGCGTGAGTATATCTTAAGGATATAACTGAGTGCTCCTGTTGCTTCCACAGTTCCCTGGAAGTTAGAAGTAAGAAGCACAGTCCATTTTCCTCTCAGGCTGTTTCACACATTACACTCTGTACATGCTTTCAAAACATCTGCTTGTTGTGTTCACAATGAAAATTTAAAGTGAATGTAAAGTTTTGTTTGTCTAACTCGCTGTTCGCTAATTTTGTTTTATTGTTTTATTATTTGTGAGCTGCCTTGGATTCCACGCTGGGAGAAAAGCGACGAATGAATGAATGAATGAATGAATTACTAAATAAATAAGTGTTTCCCCTTGCATATATAGGAAGAGGGTAAAGTAAAAAGGAGGTAAGGAGGGAGAGAAAAAACATGGCAGCACCTTTAAGACTAACTGGTTTTTGTTTTAGCATAAACATTTGTGAAAATAAACCCAGTACAATTTTTTTTTAATATAGTTTCACTGGCTTGGATGTATAAATAATCATTTCATCAGCCACCTCTTCAGCAGCGTCTATATCAGTGGTCCCCAAACTGTGCTCTTTAAGGGATTTTGGACTTCAGCTCCCAGAATCCCAGACTATTGGCCAACATGGCTGAGGCTTCTGGGAGCTGAAGTGCAAAATCTCTTAAAGAGCAAAGTTTGGGGACCACTGGTCTATATAAACTGGACCCAAGGCTTCAACAGATGGTTTTGCCTGTCAGCTCCTATACCAACTTCAGTGGAGGGGACATTACTGTGTGCATGTTCATAGCTATTCTCCGTGTGCTGGAGCTCTTATGAAGAAGGGGGTGGGGTATATAAATCAAATAAATAAAGCCGTTTCTAGGATGGAGGACCATCGCCTCCCAAAAATAATACTCTATGGTGAACTCGCCACGGGTCAGTGCAAGAGGGGTGCTCCAAAGAAGAGATACAAGGATTCCTTGAAACAACGTCTCAGACTTGGCCAAATTGATCACCAGCAATGGTCCGTCCTGGCCTCGCATCAGGAGGCATGGAGACACACTACCCACGATGTGGCAGCCTTTTTTGAAATCACACGCCGAATGAGTCTCAAAGAGAAATGACAACGCAGAAAGAACCACAACTTGGAAACATCTCCCAAGGAGACATTTTGCTGTGCTTTCTTCAACTGGACTTGTTTATCTCAGATCGGCCTTTTTAGTCATCAACGCGCTTGTAGAAAGCGTGGGGCGAGTCTTTCCTGAATCTTCGTTCGTGAAGAAAAGCCAGAGAGAGAGAGAGAGAGAGAGAGAGAGAGAGAGAGAGAAATAAATAAATGCCCTCATCGAACCCACATTAACATGAAGAACTCTTATGAAATGTATCTGGGGTGCAGCGGTGGAGAGAAGATGAGCAACAACTCTCTCTTGCTGACTCTCTTCCAAGCTTTTGTAAGGCTTTGATTTGGTGCTTTTTCTCAGTTCTCTCTCCCCTTCTTGTGTTTTTCTTTTGTGCGCTTGTGACCGATGTGGAGAAGCCATCTGGTAGCGTTAGGAGGTAGCGCTGTTAGCCTCCTCTGTTGAATCTGCTCTTAGCAAATTCGTTGACACAACACTGTTTCTTCCCTGTTCAGCAGCGCTCCAGCAGAGATGCCCTTGGCAACCAAGCTCTGCAGAGGAGCCGAGAGCCCCCTCCTGCTCCTTCAGTTGTCTACCTTGCTGTCTTTACATTTTGCCAGCTGAGCAAAGAGTTCTGTGGACCACCCCAGTGGTCATACTTCCCAATTTCACACTGCAAGTTACCCTAAGGAGAAACAGTCATTATGCATAGTATCAGTGGAGCCTTTGTATTCACTGGGGTTTGGTTCCAGGAACCCAGTGGATACCGAAATCTATGGATGCTCAGGTCCCTTTAAATACAGTGACATAGTAAAAGGATGTTCCTTATATAAAGTGGCAAAATCAAGGTTGGCTTTTTGGAATTTATATTTTTGGGAACATTTTCAAGCCATGGATGCTTGAATCTGTGAGTAAACAATCCATGGACACGGAGGGTTGACTGTATTGATGGAGATCAACATCTCAGGGACTCTGAATGCTAGGAGGGAGGCCCTCCCTTCTCTTTCTCCCTCCCTGCCCCAGAGGAAAGCATTGAAATTTTGGAAAATTAGTAGGCCCAGTAGTGGCAAAATGTTCCATTTGTGAACATTTTACATTTTATCTTAAATAAAAGACAGGCCTTCCTACCTGGCAGAAGGTGCACACTAAATGTCAGTAATAAGACTGGTTCCACCAAGGGCTGAGCATTATTAATTTATAGCTTTCTTTGGGTTTTTCAGGCTATGCGACCATGTTCTAGAAGAGTTTATTCCTGGCATTTCGCCAGCATCTGTGGCTGGCATCTTCAGAGAATGAAGAGCAAGATGCCAGCCACAGATGCTGGTGAAACGTCAGGAATAAATTCTTAGAACATGGCCACATAGCCCGAAAAACCCACAGAAAACTATGGATGCCGACCATGAAAGCCTTTGACTTGAAATTATTTATTTATTCCATTTATATCCCACTATCCTGGCTTGGCAGAAACCCCCAGGGTGACCTTGGGCAAGTTGCACTTTCTCAGCCTCTGAGGAATGGCAATGGCAAACCCCCTCCGAAAAAGCTTGTCAATTAAACCATATGATAGGTTTGCTTTAGGGTTGCCATAAGTCAGAAACAACTTGAAGGCACACAACAACACAACAGTAAGCTCAAGGGGGATTGTATGCCTTTGCTGCTTCCTAGCTAGGTGAGGCTGAGCAAGGCCAGCACATGGCTCAGTGGAGTCTTGAACCTACATCTCCCAAGTACATTCTTGACCAAGAAGCTATGCGACCACATATGAGTGAAAATGTGTATTTGCTGTCACTCTTCAAGTCAGATGGACCAATAGTGCGACTCAGGATAAGGCAGGCTAAGATGCACTTAAAATCTCTTACTGTAGGCCTTTTCCTCTATCCCACCTTCTTTTACCTTTGCAAAGAGGGAGTTGTGAGAGGCCAAGCTTGTTGAATCCATGTCTGTTTCTTAACCTTTCTAGTATTCATCACAACGGGAGCAGCGGCCTTTGGGAAGCAAGAAGGAGATACGGAAACGCAGCTGGGTTACCCTCCAGAGTAACCCACCTTCTCCCTGCCCACCTTCCATCTCTAGCAGGAAGGCCAATAAGACTTGGCAATTGAATCCACAGTTGTGATGGTTTGAATTCCAACTGACTGGCCTCCTATTTCTTCTGCCTTATTTTCCATTGTCAGCACTGGCAGCCTTCCAGTTGGATTTTTTTTAAAAATCACTAATTGCCTTCCATGTTGCCTTACCCGAAATGAATCAAATCAAAATGCTTTTCCTGGAGCATTAGATAAAGCAGGGAAAGGAGTTCTGGGTAATGAGCAGATGCTGCTAATGCAGGGGCTGTAGGGGCCTTGCCAGGGCTCCATCTGCTCCATGCTTGCCTGGCTCTGGCACGAAGCCATTGCCTTGTGGAGGGGGCAGGAGTATTGCTGGCTTTAACCCATTGCCCCCTCCCATTCTGATTTACACCGTGGAAGATTTTCATATTGCAGCATGGAAGGTGAAAGGAAGTGCCACCTTCTTCACGGCTGTGTTCATGCGAATGAAGATGGGGCTTTTCGCATCCTCTTGGAAATGGGGTTCAGGTGGAAGCAATAACCAGTGATTGAGCAGGTTCCTGTTTTTGGACTACAGTTCCCAAAACCCTGGGCCAAGATGGTTGTTGTCCATATCAACTGTGGAATTCTGGGACTTGTAGTAAAAAGGGACCCTATGCGTGCTCTGGCAGTAGCTTGCTTATGTCTCATCCACACATCCATAAATGTACAAAGGCTCATGCAGTCTCCAAGAGGGTTTGTTTAAATTTGGGGCATGCCACTTTACAAATGGCTCCCCCCCCCAATTATGATCATCGTCCATTCATCTTTTTATTTGTATCCCAATGGCAACCCCCCTCTGAAGAAACTTACCAAGATAACCCTGTCACAGGCCTTAGGGTCACCATAAATACGACTTGAAGGCACACAACACACAAAAAAGAAAGGGGGTGGAGGGGGGAAGATACGAAATCTAGAAACACCCTTAAGACTGATTTATTTCGACATGAGCTCACATGGATTTCAATCCACTTCTCCAGATGCACTGATGGATCAGATCATAGGGCGACAAGATACAGAAAGATGCAGATAAACCCTACTTGACTGCTCATGTGTGAGATGATACGGATCAGTCAAGTAGCTGGCCTCTGATATTGTGAGTGACATTACTAGGATCTATACATGTTGCTGCCATGGTAACTGTGGGAATAGAGTTGGCATCTAAGCTTGTAGTAGGGTCCCTTTATTTCCATACATGTAATGTGTGCTATTAGAGTTGGGTAGGTAAGGATGGGAAACCATCTGTAAGGAGGTAAAGGCATGTTTCTCAGAGATTGTAAGAGGGCAGTAGTATTCTCTAGAACAGCTTGTAACTTGTTGATAATGCATTTGAGTAGATGCTGTTGTACCAGCGGACTTGACTGTAAACAGTAGATTTGGTAATGTACAATAGCACCCCGAATCCACAAAACAGTAATACAGTGGTGCCCCGGGATACGAAATGATCGCGTTACGAAATTTCCGGGGTACGAAAAAGTTAGATTGGAAAAAACTGTTCTGGGTTACGATATTTTTTTCGGGTTACGAAATTTATTTCGGCGCGAAATTCAAACGCAAAGCGCGGCTAGCGGCTTTCCAGCGCTAACGGAAAGCCTTTTCGGGTTGCGAAATTATCGGGTTACGAACGGAACGGCGGAACGAATTAATTTTGTAACCCGAGGTAGCACTGTACCTTTATCTGACCAACCAAAATGCACAAAATATATAATGCAGGCTTTCGAAGCTTGCATCATGTATTTTGTGCATTTTGGTTGGTCCAATAAAGGTATCGATTTTTGTGGATTTTGCATGATGATGATGATGATGATTTATAATGTGTGGGAGGTGGAACAGAGAAAGGGAAACACTTAGGATTGCTCAGTGGGTTTTAAAGGCTAAATGAGAATTTGTACAAATTTTAGAACAGCTAAAAATGTAAGAAACAATGCTAAAGCGTTTGCTGTGGCATCAAACAAACCCTTTGGAGTTTGGGACCGAAGTAATTGGCTTCTTGCACAGTTTTCGCCCAGTATCTGATACTCTTGTTGGTCTTTTGAAAGGTATTAACTAGTTTTATAATGCCTGGGTGGGCAGCTGCTGCTTTGTGTGTTTTGTTTGAGGTTTTTTCCTCCGAAACCAGTCTTAGCCATTATTTACCTTTCAAACAATCAACGTAATTACCGTTATGTCTCAAAGTAAATTTGGAAAGGCCCTTCTCCAAGAGCCTTATGACTCCGCTGGGACAGTTTCTAGTTGGGACTTATACACTTTAATGGCGGCCTAATTGCGGATTTGGCTCTGTGCATACGCAACAAAGTGGTTAATTGTTTAGGCAAACAGATTAATTGAAATATGCATCTATAATTTGTTTTTCTAAAAAGGTGCAGCAACCCCAAAATGGCTTATGGATGCTTTTCGCTCCCCTGATGCGAACCATAAATATTCAGAAGGAATGCTATTAGGAGATAGCTCCCAAAATGTGTGGTGTGGGAGTACTTCCCAGGCCCCAGAATATCTTTACAGAAGTGTACATGAATACCCATTTAAATGTGTTGGGATGCTATTTCATTGCCGTGTTCTTGCTTTGTTTCTTTTAGAGCGTGGAAGAAACCTTTTTAACCTAGCATCCGCAGCAGCATAAGGGAACATTCTCACACATTTCTGGGAACTAGGAGTTCCTTGTTTGTTAGTTCAGATGGGGAAAGGATATTTTCACTTCCAGTCTTTCGCGAACATCTGAAACATCTGACTGGAGCATGGCTCATCGATGTGTTCTGACAAGTGAAGCATTAGACAATCAGGACCATGGAGAGCTCTCTGTGTGGAAGATTTCAGAACTAGTGTGGCTAGCCTGGGCCTGAAATACGTTCCACTCTGTGTCCTCCTTCTTAACTACTATATAAATATCATGTAGAAGTCTAGAATTCAAAGATATAGCCATGTTAGTCTGTAGAATCAATATGTAGAGAGATCTAGTAGCACGTTTGAGACTCACTGAAAGAAAGAGGTTGGCAGCATGAGCTTTTGTAGACTTCAGTAATGCATCTGAGGAAGTCTAGGAAAGTTATGCTGCCAACTTCTTTCAGTTAGTCTCAAAAGTGCCACAAGATCTCTACACAATGTGTAAGTTTAGACATTTTAGTCAGAAAATTTATCTAAGGGACACCATTTCACTGTGCCATTGTATTTAATTGGAATTGAGCATCCAAGGATTTTGGTATCCACGAAAGGACCAATCTCCAATGGATAGATGCACTGACCCCCCCCCCACTCTCTCATCCACCCAGCCTTTAGCGTGCGCACAAACTGTTAGACCTGCTGGAATTTTATAAGTTCTTTGGCATAGGTTCTTTGCTTCATCCTTTAGATCCTTTGTTACATGCCCTTAGGTTTTGCCCTCAACTTATCCATGGGTCATATCAAAATCCATAATTCTGGCCCCAAAACCTGCCTTCAATTTACAGTTGTCCCTCCATATTTGCTAGGGTTAGGGGAACAAGACCCCCGTAAATATGGAAAAACCGCAAATAACAATAGCACTGTTTTTACCTGAGAGGACACCTCTCTAGGAATCTCTAGTTTCTCCAGTGCAACTCTGTGGTCAATGTCCAACATACACTGACCATAGAATGGCACTGGAGTATCTACAAATGGTCTTTCAGTGCAACTTTTAGTTAAAGTTGACCACAGAGTTTCACTGGAGGACCTAGAGATTCCTAGAGAGAACATATTAATGAAATCTGTGAATAATCAAATCCGCAAATATCAAAGCTGCAAATATGGAGGGATGACTGTATACACGTGGTCAACGTATAGTCGAGTATATACTTCTGCTCAGGTCCTACATAGCCATTCTGAAAGGAAACCATGGCCTGTTACAGACAGCCAAAATAAAGCTGCTTCAAGTCACAGTGGAGGTATGGTGTTTCAATGATGCATGCGTCCTAAGAGTCCAGAAGTCACACCAAAGCCATGCTCCAGACTGGAGCATGGCTTTGGTGTGGCTTCTGGACTCTTAGGACGCAAGCATCATTGAAACACCATACCTCCAAAGTGACTCAAAGCAGCTTTATTTTGGCTGTCTGTAACAGGTCTAAGACTGCTGCCACACTGCAGTATTAATGCAGTTTGACACCACTTTATCTGTCGTGGCTCTATTCTATGGAATCCTGGGATTTGTTATTTGTTGTGGCACCAGAGCTCTTTGATAGAAGCCTACATATCACACAAAGCTACAAATCCCAGAATTCTATGGCATTGAGCCATGGCAGTTAAAGTGGTGCCAAACTGCATTAATTCGGCAGTCCAGATGCAGCCTATGCCATTCCTCTACCTCAGTCTGCTGTGGGTTTCCATTTTTCACCTTGAATGAAGATGAAAATAAAAATAATGTTGTGGTCATCAGCATTGCAACTACAGTATTGTTTTCCTTGTTTTTTGTCTTACCGGTGTGCAGGGTTAGTTAAAGTGTGGAGTCTGATGTTGGGTTCTGAGCCAATTCATCACTTCCAGCACAACCAGAAGATACAAGCTCTGGCTCTCTTATCTGAAGGGACAGCTATAGCAACTGCATCAGCCTTCCAAGTCAGAGTGGAAAGTGCTAATGACAGGGGATACTGGGAGACCGTTGCAGAATTTGAAATCCAGAAACTGGTGAGAACACACATGGTGCCCTCCAGATATTTTGACCTGCAACTCCCATAACCATGAGGCAGCACTACCATGATCAGGTGTGATGGGATTTGTGTTCAGAACCCTGGAGAATGCTAGCTTGCCTAACCTATTTGAGAATGCCAATGTATTTTGAGGGGGTAAAAATGCTCCATGCAAAAAAACATGGTGTATGTGTATGGAAAGAGAAAGAAAACAGAAAAAAGAAGGTTGGGCTGAAAGAGGGCATTTTGGTTAACTGAACTCATCTGAATTCTTGCAGGTCAAGTCACTCAGCCTGGTGCCCTGTGTAGTGGACCGTCCTGTGGTGGTAGCAACTGCAGAAGAGGTCGTCTACCTTCTGAAGGCAGGAGAGCCAGCCAAAGTTTTGCATTCTGTCTATGGCCAGCCTGTCACATGTCTTGATGTCTCAGCCAATGAAGTGGCATTTGGAGTAAAAGGTTTTGGCTGGTTGCTCAATGAAACCAACAAGGTGTGTAAGCAGTTTGGTTTGTTGTTAACTGCCCTCAAGTCGATCTCTACTCATCGCGACCCGATGGATGAGACATCTCCAAGACCCTCTGTCCTCCACTGCTCTGCTTAATTCCTGCAACCCCTTAATATCTGTGACCTCCTTTATAGAGTCCATCCATCTGGTATGTGGCATTCCTCTCTTCCTACTTCCCTCCACCTTTCCCACCATTAATGTCTTTTCCAATGAGTCCTTCCTTCTCATGATGTGTCCAAAGTACGACAGCCTCAGTTTGGTCATCTTGGCTTCCAGGAGGTTTCTGGCTTGATCGGCTCTAGGGCCCATTTGTTTGTCCTTTTGGCTGTCCATGGGATCCTCAGCATTCTTCTCCAGCCCCACATCTCCAATGAATGGATTTTCTTTCTATCTTCTTTCTTAACTGTCCAGCTCTCACATCCATACATACTAGAAGAAAATCCAACTCTAACAACTCTTGTCTCTTAAGACATGTTTATGGCTATCATTCCCCAGAGAGAGGAGCAAAGGGCGGTGGGGAAGAACACTTACTCTCAGATAAAAAGTAGCAGATTTTTAAAAAGAGGCATCCTAATTGACAGGAGTGGAGAGAAAGCAGAGACCAGATAATTTGGTTGCTACATTTATTATCATTAACACCAACGTCGAATGGCCAAAAATGTGCACTTCCGATTAAAATGGATTACATTCTCTTCCTATTAAAGTTTGAATCAGAACAACAACAACAATAAACAATAGGTAGATAGATGGGCAAAGTGGCCGTTGCGTGTTTGAGCAACTTGGAAAGTGGCCCCTGAGTTCAGTGTAGTTGTCAACCCTTGTATGAGGTGGATTGCACATTGCTCATGCATGTGCTGCAGGTCATGTCTGTTTTCTTGATCTCAAAAGCTTGAAAACAATTTCTTGATAGGGACCCACAAGGTGCTATTTGATAGCTTGGAGCTGGCAAGCAGTACCTGTATGGTTGGATTTACTAAAATGTCCCTGTGCACTTTGGCAAGTGGTATAATTATGAAGTCTTGGGGTAATTCTGCCTTAATATAGCTTGCAGATTTGGATATGGAGGAGCCTCGAAGGGAATGAGATCTTTCTATGCAACTGAAGGCCTCTAGGGGGAACTGTTTTCCTTCCTTTAACAAACTTACATACCTTTCCTTTGAAAGTGCTCAAGGAAGAACTTCTTGGAAGCACTTGAATATTAGTTACAGATTATATAACTTTATTCAAATTCAAGATGGCATTCCAGATGGATAGACTCAAACAAGGAAGCCATGGCCCTGAGTCTGCAAGACCTGAGCAGAGCTGTTGAGGATTGGTGTCCTGGGGATGTCTCATTCATAGGGTTGCCATAAGGGTGACTTAAGGGCAGTTAACACACAGTGTATAAATACTTGTAATAAATCTATGTTGGTTGTTGGTTTGTTACTGCATGACGTGAAAATGGCTGGACCAATTTTCACCAAATTTGGACAGTATGTTTGAGATGTGCCAATTTAAATAAAGGCTGCATTGTGCAACAAATGAGTTGCAGGCTCTGGCGGGGGGGGGGGACCCCAGTTGTTTTTTCATCATACAAAGTGCTGTGTTTGACAGCCAACAAGGAGAGGCCTGCTCTCTCATGTGCAAATGAGGCTGTTAGTGCCCCAAGAGACAGTGTCCTCCAGAGCACTTGAAACTGTGAATGCACACTGATGATGAGTAATGGTTCTCCCAAACAAAACTGTAAATAAATGTGTAGTTTCTGATAGCACTACAGCTTGTACATGAACACATTTGTTGTTACTACTTGTATACTCAAGTCATCTGAGTGAGTCTGCATTGCCCCCGTTACCTACTACACTCGTCCTTTTGCATTCGCTGGGGTTAAGGGCACAGGATGCCTGTGCATGTGGGAAAACCACAAATAACAAAACACTATGTTTTTGCTGAGAGAACATATCTCTAGGTCCTCCAGTGCAACTCTGTGGTCAACCTCTGCCAGACCTTGATCATAGAATTGCGATGGTTCCTTTTTAAAAAATAAGAGTTAAAGTACAGTACTTACATTGACCCGTGGATAAGTCGACTCAGGTTTTTTTGGGTCAGTTTGTTGACTAAATTTTTTAGACTTATGCATGAGTATCTACAGTAAGTTGAGCAGTGTCATGCTGTCCAGGAGGTCCTCCCCTGAGATATCACTCTGAATCTGGCTCACCTGTCCATCTCCTGTTTTGTTCTTGATGCTGATAGGTGGATCAAAGTTTTTAGTTTAAAAGCAGTATTAAACTCCTGCTCCCTTTGCCCACCTCTGCCTTAGAAGACCAAAGTAGTTGTGTCCCCAATCAACCTGGAACAAAAGAGATCTGCTGGAGGCTTCCCAAACTTCAGTGTTCAGTGTGTTTGGAGTGGTTTCCTAATTTAGGTCTGAAGTCTATTGGTGTGTGCTGGCAGATGGTTTGTGAGCAGTGTATCAGTGTGTATTCTAATCAGGGAGATGGGGCTGAAGGAGCCCAGACGGCTGGGATGTGTTTGACAAGGACGCTAGCTTGCTTGGCATTGCTGCGCCGGCTGACATCACGCCGGAAACTAATTACTAATGTCTACTATGATAATTATTCCCTTGACGTGAAGGGACTTTGCATTGGTTGATTACTCTGGTCAGGAGTTGATGATCTATCTCTAGATTGGCGTTGAAGATGTATTGGTGCATTCTGGCCCCATTTCAGAGAGATGGGACCCTGCATCCGTTCAGCAGTCATGTTTCATTTGACGTTTTCTGGGCCAAGATTCTGTACAGCATTGGCAAGAAAGTAACTGGATGAGTTGAATACATTTATCTAGACTGGTAGGTGTTTTTGAATCTTCCACGCTCTTTAGATTGTACGGCCCTCTTGCATTGTTTCAGAACGGATCAAAGAATTTTTACTTGACTAATCTGCTTTTTAACAAATGGCCAGTTTTAATTATGCATTAAATGCATTTGCATAGTATCAAAGCACAGCTAAATGCTATTTTTCAGAACTTCAAAAAGTTCTGTTCATAATTATTTTAATATTTTATTCCCTGTAATAGTAGCATAGCAACCTCCCCCCCCCCCAAAAAAAAAAATCAGTGTGCCACATAATGTTCATCCTCTTGGTTAATAATAAAAATTGTTCTCGAGTTAAAATTGGCACCTCTAATTCATCAGTTGAAGGCCAGCTTGCTGTAGAGGTTTGAGTGTTGGACTGGACTCCTGGAGACCAGAGTTCAAATCCCAACTCAATCGTAAATCCTCTGAGTGATCTTGGGCAAGTCACATTCTCTCAGCCTTAGAGAAAGGCATATCCTTGTTAACAATGAAGGTCCCCTTGCCTTTTGAAAGTGAAGTTTAAATTCTTGTGTTTCTGCTGAATCTACTTGGAGGCAATGGTATAGTTGCAGTCCTTTGGTCCTCTACATACAGATATACTCATCCCTCCACATCTGCAGCTTTGACTTTTTCAGATTTGATTATTCATGGATTTTATTAATATGTTCTCTTTAGGAATGTCTAGGTCCTCCTGCACAACTCTATGGTCAACTTTAACCAAAAGTTGCACTGAAGGACCTAAAGATTCCTAGAGAACACTCCACTAGGCATTTGTAGCTCCTCCAGCGCAGTTCTGTGGTCAATGTCTGGCAGATGTTGCCCACAGAGTTGCACTGGAGGACCTAAAGATTCCTAGTGCTTTTTTTATTTGCGGTTTTTCCATATTCGTGGTGGTCCTGTGCCCCTAACCCCAGCAAATGTGGAGGGACGGGTGTATTTGCTTTTTTGTGTGGATATTCATGGAACCAATTTGTATGAAATACAGTACTTAATATCAGCATTTCAGAGTTATAATTGGATGTACTCTCAATCATGGCTAGACATTTTTCTGGAGTATACGTTGTATAGCATGTTGCACTGGTCTTGCATCAGTTTCCCTGGCTTAGTTTCTGGGCACATTTCAGGGTGCTGTTGTTGACCTTCTGACTGCTAAACAGTTTGGTGAACAGGTATCTAAATCTCTACTTTCTGCCCATTGAACCTATCCTTAATTTCTACTATCATTGGAGGCCTTCTATATAGAAAGAGGCTAGAATGGTGGGACTTGTGAGGGCCTTTTTTCTTTTTGAGTCGAACCATTTTATCAACCATTCCTATTTTCTTAAATATCTTTATTGTCTTTTTACACATGACAGGGCCTTTTGGGTAGCAAGACTCTGTTTATGGCGCTGCCTCCCTAGCGAGGTGAAATTATTTTTTGCCTTATTCCGCTTCAAAATGGCAGTAAAGTCTGTTCTGCATTGTTGTGCTTTTCATGTTGTATAACGCTTTTTCTTCCATTTAAAATTTCAGTGCCATGTGGTTTTGGCTTCGATAGTTCTTGATTTTATGAGAAGTTCTGGCCATTTTATTCTGTGTTGCTCCAGGAGGAATGGGGATGCTACGATAAATATAGTAAAAATGGCAATAAATAAATGAATTCACCAAAGCAAGGCACACTGCTTTATTTCTTGCTTACTTATCTTTCCCCATCCTGTCCTAGTGAGAGAGCAACTGTCATGTTTGGTGGCTGGGCAAAGACTCCCTTTCCTATTTTTCTTTGTCCACAGGTTAAATGATTTTGGTGACCTCCATTCTGCCTCCAGCGGACATCTGTCCACATCTCAACCTCATTGGGCTTGGCCATCCTCTCGACTTGGCAAGGCTGCCTGGAGGAAAGGTCCATGGGCAGAAACAGCCGGGGTTGCAGGTGCCTTGGCAGAGTTTGCCGCGAATGCCTGGCCAGTGTCTGTCCATGCCATCATGTCTGGCTGTCCTTGGCGATGACGGCTTTGAGATGATCGCTTTAAATCTCTTCAAACACCAACTTGAAAGGAAACAAAAACCTTTTCTGTTGTTGTTTTTGGTTTTGTTCAAATGCATCTCCAGTGATTAATATGGCAAGGCTGGATAGTTTGGGATTAATTTATCTTTTTTTTTGCGCCGCAAGGCATCCTGTTGGCTGCGAAGATGGAAAATGTGCTATTGCTTTAGTTGATTCCCAAGGTTGTTTCTTTGAGCATCGTACAAGTAGGCTCAGCGTACATACATACGTGTGTGTGTGTGTGTGTGTGAGAGAGAGAGAGAGAGAGAGAGAGAGAGAGAGAGTAAAAAGTCACCTTAGGAATGGCATGAAAATCTATTTTCCCATGATTCTAGATGAGGTAGCATTCCCTGTGCTACAACACTGACTTCTCCCCTGGAAAGGGAGTCTGGCTGGCTGGTTGTCAAAAAATTACATCATATTGGAGTAAACTGCTTTTAAATCAAACATCCATTATTCATGCATATTAACTGCTTTACGTCTCCCCCCCCCTTTTTTCCACACACTCCTTCCCCAACCCAAATGCTACCTCTTCTGTGTAGATACACACTTTTTTCTAGGCCTCCCTCCTTGCCCATTCCCACTCTTCTTCTCGAGTAGGTCTTCTAAATCTTAGCTCATCTGTAATTTGTTATCTAGCTAATGTGGGTATTTGTTAATAGCCTGGTTCCCAAGAGTGAAGGAGCAAGCAGTTGTCATATTTAAAGTAGCCACATGGAACCATGCCTTCCAGTCACCACCTTAGCATGCACTCCTGTGATGTTACGAATTGAACATTTGAGAAGGAGCCATGGCTGCGTCTAGTATAGCATGAACGCTGAGAACTTTGAGAGCCAGAGTGGTGTAATGTCCAGTATGTGGATACTTGGATCCCACCTTTTTGTGAGTCCTTCAAGTGAAGTGCTGCTCTGGGTCCCATTTTTCCTGGGCTAACTCACTTGGTATTACTTTTGTATCCCATTATTCCTTTAAAACATTTGGGTTATCCACACTACCCTAAGCGATCTGCTCCGCTCTGCTATATGCATCATGTCATGTCAACGGCTTTAATGAAACGCTTTAAAACAGATGCAGAAATTGAATTTAACAAGCTTAAGGTGAGAGTAAATTATAAATGGAGAGAAACTGAAATTGGCAGGTTTGTTTGTTAATGATATAGACAATCCTAGGCTAGAAGGACCTATTACCAGTTTTGGTATAAGGCACTGCCTGGGTTCATATGGAGGTGGAAAAATAACAGCTTTGCTTCATCTCATACAATATTTCGGACAAAAAGTCTTGCTTTGTTTAGGATTCTGGATTTTAGTCCTAATTGCCCTAACCACTTTTCAGCCTTTGCATTCAGGTTAAGGAGTCTACAAAATGGTCATTGAAAGTATCCCTGAGCCCAATTTGGACTACACCATGCTGACTGGTTTGTTGTTTTATCCCCTAAATTTAACCCATCCTTTCCTTTCTGCCTTTCAATGCCCACCATCTGCCAAAAGTCGCAGTGTACCCAACTTTCATTGTGAAGAGATAGCATTAGACTAATGTATTTCATGTAAAAAACAGAGTGGGGACATGAATAATTGATTGTGCTTTCTCGTAGCTACCAGAGAAAATGAAGTCCCATTTGCTCATCCTTATTAAAAGAGTGAATAAGGGGGTGAGATGGTAAAGGTTGTTATGGGACTTGTAACATGGAAAGAATTGCCTGTGAAATGGAGGCTGCTTTCTACCCCTCCTAATCTCTGAGGTCTTTAACTCAACATCACAGTGAAGGCCGTCTTAAGACTTTTCAGGCATGCTGAATTATTCATTGTTCAGGGAGAGCTCATGCAACTTAGGTCCAGTTAACTTTGGATTTCTGGAGGAGGAGAACTGTAAATTGGAAAACTTGGCTTTCTTTGGCGTTTGGGTTTAGCAGAAGCTGCTGTTGGCAAAGTCCTTTGTTCTAGAGCTGAAGGTTCCCAGGTAACCTTTCTTCCTGAGATGCTTGTGCTGCCACCTTTGGGTAACAGAGAAGTCCTTCTGGGCATTCTGTATATACTCATGTATAAGTCTAGAAATTTTAGCCAAAAAACCTCAGTTGACTTATCCAATCTGGTTGGCTTCTGTAGGTGGAATGGCATAGAGGAGCACTATCTTGACCTTCGGGTGAAAAATGATGTTGTCTGTTTCTGTTCTTAGTTGATCATGTGCATTTTGGTGACCTTTTTTCCAGATCCTTCTCTACAGCTTGGAGACAGGACAGTGTGTGACACAGCTGGGCAGCTCCTTGGGTGACTTCACATGTGTCAATCTCCGGGACAGCCCTCCCTACATGGTGGTAGCTGGAAATAAAGACCGAAGGTATGTCTAAATAGGAGAAACATCTGACTTGGCCTTTTGGGAGCTACACATCCATAAACAATCTCTTAGCTCTTACACAGAACCACACCTGATACTCTAAGCAGGCTCTGTGCAAACTTTGAGAACCCAAGGATTGGACAATCGTTGGACAGTACCCCCAACCCCTTTTGTTTTTACAAACTCAATCAAAAGAGTTTTCCCCTTTCTTTTTAAAAGCCATTTGGTGGACACAGTTGGTGTGCAGCCCAGCATGGCCTCTTGGAATACCATTCTCTCTCTCTGACACTCACAAAATCAATCTGGCATATAAAATCTCACTTCCTGAAATTTGGAGGAGAAAAATAACCTAAGGGAGAAATAACTCAGGCCAAAAGAGTTCCTCCTTCCTCCCTCTGCCCCCCATAAACAGTAACAAGAATGTGCATTGGGACACTACAGTGACCAAAAAGGGGAGGGTTTTCATGTGAACGGGCTCCAGATTCTATTTAGTTGATTAGCAGCTTTGTCTTTATCTTCCCAGCTTGGGCAGGCATACATTGTTTTCCCTCCTCTGCTCAGTGTCTGTTGGCAGACATCGAAGCGCTTGGAGTCATCAGCATGAAAGGATTAAAGTGCTTTTAAAAAACAACCCTTTGGGTCCAATTTTTACTTCCCCCTCCCCTTGGGAAGGGGAAGGGTGTTAATTATTGAAGTGGCATTGCTCCAGAGGGACGTTGTACAGTGGCAAAAGTCCAATGCCTAATAGCTCCTTGCTTTCTCCATCCCCTTCTCTCCACACCCGTCCCAAGACTGCAGGTGGAGGTTTGCTTGGGAGGTTGGGTGTCAGATGGTGAGGCATGTAGATTTCACTCTAGAGCTCACGTCATGTAGGCATGTAGAGCACCAAACACTTTGGAATATATAATACAATTCAGAATGGTTCACAGTCTATATTTTCAACTAAGATGCAGTCAGAGTACAATACAAAGGAAGTGCGTATGATTTCACCCCTTTTCTTAAATCTGCAAAAGGCCCAAGGGTCTTGTTTGTTTCTCCAGTGAGAAGGAGTAGCATGTCTGTAGAACATTAAGCCTTACAGGAAAAGTGCTTTTGGAACTCATCACCACTATGATGTACATTTAGCATGTGATCTTCCTCTCTTTCTACTTCCCTTCACCTTTCCTAGCTTTATTGTATTTTCTGATGTTTCATGCCTTCTCATGATGTGGCCAAAGTACGACAGTCTCAGTCCAGTCATCTTTGCTTCCAGGGAAATTTGAGGCTTGATATGTTCTAGGATCCATATATTTGTTCTTTTGGCTGCCCACAGTATCCTCAGCACTCTTCTCCAGCACCACATCTCAAATGAATTTATTCTCTTTTTGTCCATCTTCTTAACTGTCC
Source organism: Sceloporus undulatus (assembly GCF_019175285.1). Taxonomy (NCBI): domain Eukaryota; kingdom Metazoa; phylum Chordata; class Lepidosauria; order Squamata; family Phrynosomatidae; genus Sceloporus; species Sceloporus undulatus. The sequence continues at coordinate 3,101,555 of NC_056531.1, read as the reverse complement.
AGCTCTCGCATCCATACATGGTAATGGGGAATACAGTTGCTTGTACGATTCTAACGTTGCTGTTTAGGAGCTTTTCTAGTTCTTTTATAGCTGCCCTCCCTGTTCTTAGGCTTCTTCTAATTTCTTGACTGCAGTCCCCGTTCTGGTCAATGTTTGATCCACCATATAGGATATATATAACTATATATATATTTAGGATATATATAACTCTTTTACTATTTCTATGTCCTCATTGTCTAGGTTGAACTTGTTGAACTCGTTGTCTAGGTTGAACAGAAGAAGCTGCTGTCTACCAAATCCGACTGTTTTAGCTGCCTCAGTCAGTGTTATTTACACTGGTCTTGAACCAAGTAGGATCTTTCCCATTCTGAGCTATTTAACCATTTTAACTGGAGATGCTAAGAATTGAACCCGAGCCCTTCTGTGTGCTAAGCCTTAACTCTGCCACTCAGCTACAGGTTTTCTGTTTAAACAGCTGTACATGTGAAGCTTCCTTGTACTAGATCAGATCATTTGTCTGTCTGAACCAATTTTGTCTACTTTGATTGGCATCAGCTCTGAAGGATCTCAGGAAAAGGGAGGTCTTCCTGTCATCTGCTGCCAGCCTGATCCTTTTGACTGGAGATGGTAGGGATGGACTTTGAGACCTTCTGCTTGCAAAGCAAGTTCTTTGCTGCTGAGGCATAGTCCCTTCTCAAAAGTAAGATGGCAAGTTGTTGAAGCATTCATTCTGCTGCCTGCAATAGACTGGCTTGAGATGGAATTCTTGTGCTCTAATAAGAGTGCAGAATGTGACACAGAGTCATGAGAAACTTTATCTCTTGTGCAACAGAGGCCCCGTTTAACCTCTTTCACTCTGTCCTAATGAGATTGTGAGACACTGTATACCTCCAAGCGGACCAGAAATGTGTCTTTTATTTAGCACTCCCCCTAAGCTCCTTCCTGAGGAGCTCAGGGCAAAGCTTGGAAATGTTACTTTCGCCCACAGGTTCCATAAACTCCCAACCAAACATTTGTTGGGTTTTTTGGACTATGACTCTCAAAACCTTTCTGTCAGGATGGCCACCGTCCCTGCTGGCTGTGGCATTCTGGGGTATGTGGTCAAAAACCTTTCTAAACTCTTCCTTGGAGGAAGTACATGGTTCTCCATCATCTCTCTACAGCTGTTTGAAACTACAGTGGCCATAATACAGTATACTGGCCTGGTGCTTTTGGAGAGGTGAAGTCCAAAACAATGTGAGAGCCAAAGGTTCCCCACCCTTGCAGGCAAACACTACACAACATTGGCTTCTAACAAAGTAAAACACTAAATTCTACTCTTGCTCCTAAATTCCATGCTTGTGAGAAGTGACCACAAGCATTGTGGAACAACAATTGCAATTATCAGTAGCTGGATCCTGGGAGATGGAGCTTGTAAGATTATTATTTTCCCCCCAAACAATTTGAAAGTGTCTCTTGTTTTCCCTGGACATGGATGCCTGGAAGCCAGGTCCTTGCTAATGAAACCACAAAGGCTCAGCCAGGGGCTCAGTAAATTGAAGGCAGCCTGATTCTCCTTCGTGGCACTAGCGGGCAGAGCGCCAGGCCCCACATTGTGAGGGACAGGGCTTCGAAGTGTTCTGCTTTTGCCCAGTGCCGAGGTCTGCAGAGCTCCCTGCTTTGTCGGAGGAAGAGGGAGCTGGGCTTTGTTTACTCCATCTGTGGATGCCGAGTGACGTTGAGGTGTTGGGAGCAGCCCAGCCCGACCACGCTCCCGACCCTGTTCCAGCCTGTCAGATGCATTCGGCCTGGTTGGAGTCTTTGTCATCTTTTTGTTTTAATTGTCGGAATAGAGTTATTCACGGGCTCCTGTGGAGCGGTTTCATTAGAGAAGGGTAAGGGGGAGGAAGAGAGGGATGGTTTTTTCCCCTTTTTCTGAACAGTCTCCAGATCAGGGCAGGAATCCTGAACAATGAAAGTTCTGGCACAATGAATGTCCTCCTTGGTGGGCTACAATCCATGCAGGCATCTGAGCTGCTGCAGTTCATCATTTCCCAAGGATTAGTTTGGTTCGATTTTTCTGTCCAGTAGCTCTGTGGGTAGTTTTTTCCTTTTGTGATCTGCCGAGGTCGCACCTGCCCCCCTCCCAAATCTCCTCTGATTTGGGTTATCTTTGAAGCTGTTCCTCCTATGCTTATATGCTTGTGTGCCCATATGCTTTTCTTGCTTCCTTGCTCGCTCTCTCACAGAGGCTCTAGATCAGGGATGGGTAACATGGGGGCCTCTAGATGTGGTTGGATTGCAACTCCAACTATGCTGTGAACGGTCTATCTAGTCCATCCGTTTTTGGAGGGCCAGCCTTGGCTCTAGACTGGAGGGCTTAAAGTGATGGGGCTGCTTGCAAGTTGTGAGGCTCACCTCTGTGCTGATTCTTAAGTACACCTTTTGCCTTGCAAAAGGAGTTGCTCCCCTTTGACTTCCGTGCATTTTCTTATGTCAGAGCCTGGGATTGAATGGATTTAATTGGCATTGTCACCACTTCATAGATACGTTATATTCAACTATCAAGGTGTCAAATATTTTTTTTATTGAGGCACAAAAGTTACATCCATATCTTTTAGCCATCACTCATAGGACTTCATTTTCAGACCCCACACAGATTCTTTTCATTGAAAACCATACTTCTGTTAATGTAGCGTAGGATCACATTAGCTTTTGGCTGATCTGACGACCGATCACTGCCTAGAGTTTGCTGTTCATGCACAGGTTGAGTGCCACAGAGTCTCCACTCTGGTCTCCAAAATACATTTATAGCCTCTGGAGACTTCTTGACCCACTGAATGTTATTTACAAAGACACTGGCTACTAATCCCCATGGGACACTTTACTCTTGAAGGAGTGCGCTGCATGAAATCATGTATTGATTTCTCATTGTGATAAAGTCAACACGATGATCCCAGCAGAAGCTGGGATTGGCTTTTTGTAAGGCAGACATGATCAGTGGCCAAGTTCCAAGAGGTTAAAGGCTTGTAAGACCCGAAATGATTGGGTTGACCTTTGTGAGTGTCAGGTACTATTTCATAGCAAAAAGACAAATTCTAGACTTTTTAAATTGAAGGATAGCTTTATTGTAGAAAAGAAGATCTTAGTAGATAGGTCTGTGACTCTTTTGACAAGTCTGATGTTAGAACACATTGAAACACTTTTATAGAACATAGCGAAATCCTTCCCCATAAAATTGTGTAACTCAGTGACTGGCTCCCAGTTCCCGCACTTAATATGTTGTAATGGTTTACCGTCTGGAAAATCTGGTAGTTGGCAGGCTGCTTGCGAATCTACAACTTCTCACCAACACTAGACTAAACATCTTTGGATAGCAATGGTAAGGGACTATGGGAGTTGTAATCCAAAACATTTGAAGGGCCACAGTTTCACTGGCATTCCAGCCACCTCCTATGCTAACAATCATACTGACTAGAAGGGTTTTGTTAGGGGAAGAAAGTGTGCACGTATGTGGAGACATAGGCTAATGTTGTTTCTGAAGAAATAGCTGGTCTGTCGTTCCTTTATTTGGCCTGTCATTCCACCTAGAAATATGTCCACCTGAGCTCTAGCACAGTTCTAGACTAAACTCTTGATGGGATAAAAGCAAGATTATGGAAGAACAAGCTGTGTGAACGAAAACCTACCTGCCACTGTGCATGCCATGAGATTTCATTGCTCTCCTGTTCTTGTTTTAGGGTGCGGGTGTATGACGTACGCAAAAGCAAGCCTGCCTGCTCATTCTATGGCCACCAACTAGGGGTCTCTGCTGTGCAGATGGACGACTGGAAGATTGTCAGCGGAGGAGAAGAAGGACTGGTCTGTGTGTGGGACCAGCGAATGGGCACCAAACTCTGGGAAATGCACGCCAGGTAAAGCTAGCTGTTCTCAGCCTGTTTTCTGCCATCTTTAGCTTGAACAGCAGTTGGGAACTGATTCCTTCATTTTCTGTGATATATTTGTATGTTGGTAATGCTTTTGCACACAGCAGGAGGTCCTTACTCGCCAATTGGCTAGAAGGTAGCCTTTCCCAAACTGGGTACTCTACAGGTGAGTTAGACTACAACTTCCATCAACTCCATTTCCACTCTTGACCACTGGGTCAAGAGACGATGGGTGCTGAAGTCCAAAACATCAGAAAGGAACTAAGTTGGAGAAGGATGGTATGGTCACGCTACCTTAAAATGCAGCTGAGGAATGTTACTTTTGAGGTTACAGCCCCCAGAATCCCTCAGCTGGTGTGGATAGTGGCTGTGCTAGCTTTAGAGTTCTGAGAATTGTGGCCAAAACCCCAGTGAGTCCAAGGTCCGTCTTAAACACATGGCTGTTCCGCACATTCCTTTTAGCCCTTCTACAGCAGTCTCTCCAGCCCAGCTCTATTTCTTCAGCTGTCCGCTTGGGGGTGCTAAAAACAGCATTTTATATTCTTATTTATTTATTTTGTTTAAAATAAACGCCTTCTCACCTTTGTCAGTATGACAAGCTCTAAGACAAGCTCAAGCCATAGGGAGAAGCAGGATATTAATAATAATAATAATAATAATAATAATAATAATAATAATAATAATAATAATTATTATTATTAAGATGAGTTAGATCCATTTAGTTAAAAAGGTGGTGGCATGAGTGAGGGAAGAGAATTGGGGTTTCTCAAAAACTTGATCACCAGCAGCGAAATGAACTTCTGCGGAAGAGTGACTTCAGCACAATGACTGGTTGGAAATTGATCAGACCACTGTGCACCACCTTCCTTTCTGTTTCTCCCTGAAATTCGATGGGCAGTGAGTTTCACATAACAGCTTACATAATAATAATAATAATAATTTAATAATAATAATAATAATAATAATAATAATAATAATAATAATAATAAGATTTATTTGTATTCCGCCTTTTCCCATTGGGAATCCCAGCGGATGACAACAATATGACAGCAATATCCACTTTGCTTCTCTTTTTGACTACAACACCCATCATCCCAAGCCAGCATGGCCATTGTGCAGAGTCGAGGAAGTCTGGAACTATAAATTTTATCCTTTTGATGCTCTCACCACAGTCATGGCAGTGTTTATTCTAGAGTTTTATTGCCGCATACATCCAGGTACAACATCTCCATGAAAATAAATGCCGTCCATTTATTTTTAAATGTGGGTATCTGATGTACATTTGCATGACAAAATTCTTTCCAGTCATGTATATTTCTAAGATACTTAATTCAGTCTTTAACAAACGCTTCCCATTTCTTTAGCCAAGAAATAGTCTGTGAACCCGACTTAGGGAGCTGGGGATGTTTAGCCTGGAGAAGTGAAGGTTAAGAGGTGATATGATAGCCCTGTTTAAATATTTGAAGGGATGCCATATTGAGGAGGGAGCAGGCTTGTTTGTTGCTGCTCTAGAGACCAGGACCCGGAGCAATGGATGCAAGCTACAGGAAAAGAGATTCCACCTGAACATTAGGAGGAACTTCCTGACAGTAAGGGCTGTTCGACAGTGGAACACACTCCTTCCTTGGAGTGTAGTGGAGTCTCCTTCCTTGGAGGTCATTAAACAGAGGCTGGATGGCCATCTGTTGGGGATGCTTTGATTGAGATTTCCTGCATGGCAGGGGGTTGGACTGGATGACCCTTGTGGTCTCTTCCAACTCTACGATTCTATGATTTTAACCCTCTTTCAACTCTAGGATTCTATGCAAGGATAATAGTACAGGCCTACCTTTAGGGAGTTGTTTTTGGAGGATTCTGATAATGTATGAAAACTGCTTTGAACACTTTCATACTTACATAAATACTAGTGGCTTTGACATACAGCAAACTGTAATACAAAGTTTGATGTATATATTGTGAAAGATGGTAAGATACAGTCATTTGAATAGACTGATCACTGTGCATTGAATCATATGGACAAAGTCCACACACAAAGATGCACTGATAATCTTTTTCAGTTATTAAGAGTAATTAAATTTGCTCTGAATAGATGAGAATTGTTGTGAACCATTACATACTATTATATTTCTTCATAGGCTTTTGTGGGTTTTTCGGGCTATGTGGCCATGTTCCAGAAGAGTTTATTCCTGACGTTTCGTATATTTCTTCACCTCATGATTAATGTATTCAGGTCTTGTTTTTACCTGCCTTTTTTCTGTAGCTTTGCTCAAATTTACTATGCACTGGAATGCCTAGATTTTTAATATTTTTTAATTAAATGGTGATGGGCTTGCCTATTGCACTTAGACACTTGAAATATAATTCCCATGAAGAATAAAGAGTAAAACAACAGCAACACATACAGTTTATGTTTCCTTTTTCCAGGCACCCGGTCCGCCACGTGTGGTTCAACACCCACAGTCTCATCACGGCCAATATTCCAGATGAGAAGGTACCCCGAGGTGCATGCATCACAGACGATGACTTGACAGCGCATCGAAGGTAAGGAACAACCAACCCCAGTGCATTAGTTCATCTAAACAGAAAGGTGACAAGGAATCCAGGAAGCAGGGAGAGTTTAATGTGTGGTGCCACCAGGTTTGCAAAGTGCTATGGGCAGATATGTGTAGGTGCCTGAGAGCTGAGAGAACCTAGCTGGGGGCAAGCTAGGAGTAGACTCGGAGTGCCACTGCCATTCATAGTAGATGCTGGGTAGGCAACTTGCCTGTGGCCCTCACCCATTACTTGGTGGCCCACAAATGGCCATGTTTTAGTGACATGACAGAAGAAAACCTGTGACGCTTTCAACTTCCTTGGAACCTGAGTGCTAACTGATTTCCATCAGCCATGTTTGCTAATATGTGGGAAAGGTGTCCTCCTTACACTACAGAACATGAATGTTTCATGGTAAGGTAAGCAATGTTCCTTTTTGCTACACTTTAACTGTTTGTCAATGCAGCCAGTTGCCAGCATCTCACAAAGGATGACAATTTATTCACTACAGGTGTAGTGCCAAAGTTTTGCTTTTTGCACTTGAGACCAAAGAAATTCATTTTTTTTCTTCCTGTTGGGCAAGAGTACCAGAGGTTTCTATGTATTTCCCAACAATTTAAGGATTTGGGGGGGGGGGGGGGAATGCTTTTGGAAATTGTTTCTCTGCCTTATTCCTGGGGATCCTCAAGGGATGCCAGCTATGGGGGAGGCAAATTGGCGGCATTGCCGCCACAAATAAGAATTCTTTCTCCTTCAAATGAAATTCTCCTTTAGTCCTCACATTTTTAGCACTGCAGGGAACTTAAACGTTTTATTTGAACCTTTAGGAATAAAAGAAAAAAAGAGATTTTACCCAGTGGGGGAAAAACTTCCCAACATTAAGAACTGTTCTATAGTGGGACACACTCCTTTGGTGTGTGGTGGAGTCTCCTCCTTTGGAGGTTTTTAAACAGAGGCTGGATGGAGTCCCAGCTCTTTGATTCTTGGCATCCAGAGAAAAGGGGCTGGAAATCTGATCAAGGGAATGATCTTGGTGTTAACAGTTTTCACATATTCTCTGCAATTGTAGAAATTTGTTGACTAAAGGAACATTTCAAGGGGGGCAAAATTCTTATTGGAGGAACAATGCCCTCATTTTGCCCTCCAGACCTTACTGTTGCATAGTTCCGTCTAGGGTCTTACTAACTGTAGTCCTGTCTGGGGTGGTGGGTTGTGGCATTTAAGAGCTGGGTTCACTTCTGATCAAGTGACATGGGAATGTCTTCTTTTCCCCCTTTTTCCTTTTCCTCTGTTTGGTCAGACATCGGGGAATCATCTACGCCTACAAATTCTCTGTGGACCAGTTGGCTGCGGAGAGCGTCCTTCCTATTTGTCGCTCCTCTTACAACGAAACAACTGGTTACAACTACAACATTGGCCTGGCCGTCCCCTATGACAACATCTAAGAAGCTCAATGGCAAGAGGATGCTGGACAAGGGCAACCAGTTTGTATTGGAAAGGTCAGGTCTCCGTACCTAGAAGCACTGAGCGGCTGCATCCCTGATGCTGGACCACTGAAAAGGGAATACTGCAACAAGCACCCAGATGTTTTCCTCAGAAGCATTTCAGTGCCGTGGTTCAGAAAAGGAGAATGAAGTCTTGCTGCATCGGGCAGGCACTGGTGCAAGGTATTGCACAGTGGGACTGGCGAAGAGGTGATGCTCGCCACAGTAACCTTAGTGAGAAGGAGGAGTATTGGATGGGAATTGGTCCATCAGTAATGTGAGTGGACAGGGAAGCTGGACCTTGTAGCTTTTTTTCATGGTCCACAGAAGGGTCCTAAGAGTAGTGAAGAAGGAGAACAGAAGCTGGAGAGAGACTAGAAAAAATGGAAAACAAAATGAACATGACTTGAATATCTTCACTATGACCCTTCAGACGTGGCACAGTGCAGACTCTGTGACACATAGTTGTGAAGAGTATTACCTGCTGGACAGATTTACATGAAAAATGTCTTTTTTAAGAGGAATGTGCTGTTTGTTACGTTGTCAGTGGCACTCTTGCAGATTTTCAGCAGGAATGTAGGCTGCTTGACTGCTCCTTGTGCATTTTATGTTCTCATTTTAAGAAAATCCAAACTGCTTGCTAAGCCCACCAGAGGCTGAGCCAAGTGGATCCAGGGGTTGTTCTCACTACCATACACTCCGAAGCCTGATTTTAGGGATATGCCTCTAGTTCCCACTGGAAATCAATTCTTATGCTCATTGGATAGATTCCAGAGAAAATAAAACAGCAAACGCAAAAAGCCCAAGTTTTTTTCTTAGCAGTTATTTTGAGGTTCTTTTGAGAAGAATTGGTTCTGACACGATTCCTAACAGTGGGAACTCCAGATCAGAATCTATTCTTTCTGAGGGGAGGAACAAATGGCAGAGGGGTGATGTTTTGAGAGAGCAACCATTTCCCCCCTTGCAGTGCTGCCTGTGTACAGCTGTTTTTTTTAATTAAATTGATAGAATACGTGATTGATTGATAGAATATGTGACTGATTGAATATGTGATTTATTGATTGGTAGAATATGTGATTAGTAGAATATGTGAATATGTGATTGATAGTATATGTGACTGATTGAATATGTGGTCATTAGAATATGTGAATATATGATCGATAGCATATTGTATATGTGAATGGTAGAATATGTGAATACTTGATAGAATATATGAATATGTGACTGTTAGAATATGCGGTTGATAGAATATATGAATATATGATTGATAAGAATATGTGAATGGTAGAATATGTGAGTATTTGAATGGTAGAATATGGAGTTGGTAGAATATGTCATTATGTGATGGATAGAATATGCCGATAGGACAGGATAGGATGGCATAGGACAGGAGAATATGTGAATGATAGACTATGTGATTGACTGATTGATAGAATATGCATTGTTTGAGTAGCTGCAAGATCAGTCAGTCACATAGTCTATATTTTATTTTTAAAAAACCAACATTGTCCTCCCCTTTTTTCTCCTCCTCCTCTGTCCCCCCGGTGCCTGCCTTCCTTCCCTCCCTGGGGCCTGCTTGCTGTCTCAGGCCCTGGTGCTCCCTGGCTGGCTTCCCCCATCCCTGACTTGAAGCACTACAATTGGGGACCAAAAAAGAAAAAAAGAAAATCGATTCAAGTGGCATAAAAAAGATCCCCTTTTATAGTGAGAACGAGGGATCTTTTGAAATCAGTTACAGACATGGAGCAGATCCGAATCACAACCTGTGTTGTTCTGCCAGTGGGAATGAGCCCCTACTTTTCTGTTTCTACTCATCTTCTCTTCTTGCCTTGACATCTGGGAATCTCACTTTCTAGAAGTTAAACAGTTGCTAGAAGAGTATTTCTTAATTTCTGTTGTAACCCTGCTAATAAATTCCGTCAATCAGCAGGTTGTGTCCAAGAAGTAAAAGTGTCCTTGTCTTTCCAAGTGCTATGTTTTTCCCCCCTTCAAAATACCCACTTCTTTTCTTGTACTCCATTTTCGGGGAAATCAGACAGGGAATGTACGCCGTCTCCAGAAGTATCCAGTTTGAGGACTTGATGGGTGGAAGTTGGCTAGTACACTTGACAACCTATAGTTATTGAGGACTTGATGGGTGGAAGTTGGCTAGTACACTTGACAACCTATAGTTATGTTTCAAAGTACAGAGAAATAGTAGGACAGAATGTGTACTTGCAAATATAGCTTGAAAAGAGCCAGTATAAAAAATTAGTGCTATTGTCTTGCAAGTCAGCTTAGCACAATTCAACACAGCCTCTTGACTCCAATTTTAAATGCTTTGACTATTTATAAGAATCTTGCTTAAATAATTAGCAGAAAGTGCATTTTGACACTTGATTGAATTTAAAGGGGAAACCTGCAGTCCTAATGTACCAAAAGAAAAACGTTCCCTTGAGGTGCAGGTTTTAAAACTATTGAAAGCAGCTCCTGGAGCGGGGATTGTTCATCTATCAAAAATGAGCCTGAAAGCTGAAGTTTTGTTTCCACTCTGAAATGCTGTGGGTTTCAGCCACTCCTCTTTGGAGAAAGAAGCATTAATTAGGGTTAAAAAAGACTTGGATATTGATAGCTCTTTTTTTTTGCAAAACCCTCATTTACAGAATGCCATCTCACCCAAAGCAATGTGTAGCAGCACAGTCCTACGTATGTTTATTCAAAAGTAAAATTGCCCTACAATTGCCCTAACCATCTCGCCCTGCCATTTTGTCCCATGTGGAAGTGGCGCTGCAGATGCACAGGCATTGCACAAAGTTGTGCGTAGATGCACACTGTGCATGGTGCAGAGAGATCTATGTGTGCAATTTGGTGGTGCACCATCACCATTTACTCACACAATTGCCTGTAACTCTGTGAGGTTAGTTATCCACCGTCTGCGCAATGTAAGATCCCAGCCATGAAACGTTACTCTCTTATCAGCCTGCTGAGAAAGAACAGAATGAGAACGTTCACAATAATATAAAGGAACATACGGGTGCCAAGGGTTTAAAAATAAAACTTTTTATTAATGCTTTTAGGCTTCAGAATGTAGGCAAACGATGAGTGACTCTGTAAAGCTAGTTCAGATGTATTTGTTCTGATAAAGTACCACCCATTTGGTGGACAAAATGGCCCTCTGGTTTGCTAGCTCTGGGAGATGCAATCCTCCTTGTACCCGTATTGACCACCTGGCATTTTGTTCCAGGTCACTGTGAAGGCACCAGCATTTCTGATCCACCTTCTTCTCCATCAGTAGCAAATTGCAATCGGCTCCATAGTTAGGAAGCGGACATGCATCTTGGTCTCTATGTCTATTCCTTGCCAGATCTGCAATGGGAAGGTACAAAAACAGTGCTGGTTGCAGTCAGGCCAAATACAGCTAGGATGTAAACAGGTGCCACAGGCCATCTAGGCCCAATGGAAGTGGCACACTGGCACTTCCAGCCACCATCTTTTTCCCATTTTGTGGGTGTTGTGGGGGGCTCTGGGAGCATGAACAAATGAAATGCTTGCATTTAGCAACTGTTTTCAGGCAGTTTTAAACTGTGCAGGCGGCTGGGATGGTGGTGGGGAGTCTAAAGGAGGTTTCCTTGCCCTAGACCAACCTCCTTCTCACGTTGTGCAATTGAGAACTACAGTAGTCTCAAGAACTGAGCAGCAAAGAACCAACCAACCTCATTTGCTCCAACCAACTGAAAACAGCTCTAACCTTAAGGAAGTCTTCAAATGTGATTCCCTCGTACACTTGATCTGGTTCCTGCAATTCAAAATGAAAAAGCATAACTTCCAAGAGGTGAAATGTACCAAAGGGAGAGTGGTGTCCTCACGAACTTGCGGGAGTGGAGGAACACATGCAACACAGCTGCAGCACTTTCATGCCACTTTCATTACCCTGGCTCCATTCTATGGACTACTGGGATTTGCAGTTTCTTGAGCTATTTTAAATTTTCTACTGCCATACTTCACTAAATGGCAAATAGGACTCCATAGTCTCTAGCCATGGCAGTTGGTATCGAACAGCTATAAATTGTGCTGTGTGAAAGAGCCCCAGATTTAAAATTCTAATTGTTCTTAAGATGACTGGCTGGAGCATGGCTGAGGGTTTGAACCCACTGTCCTGTCTTGGGCACTGTGGCTGGCATTCCGTTTGTGACATACATGTGTGTAAATTGAGCTGCGCATGCAAGACAAATCATAGGATGACAGACATTCTACCAATAGTGGTGGAAGTGGAGCTGCATTGGGGATTTCAGTATGCAAAGCATGTGCATACTGGGCTATAGGGCCGGCCCTTCTAGGAGTGCGCGAAGAATATGGAAGGGGCCAGGTTGACCTACCATTTGTCCCACACAGATGGTGGCAGCTTCCATCATGGCCCCATCTGCTATGGACCTCACCGACTCCTTGTCCAGATGGGGGTTGCCGGACAGCATCTCTTGCACTACCTGTCAGGGAGAAGCAAGGCAAGTACTGATTGTAAGTTGTGGCAGATGGACAATACAAAGGGCAATTTGGAGAGCAGAAGGCCAAAATGATACATTACATTCCTGTATTCCTGCAGAGTGATCTTCCCATCGCTGTCAGCGTCATACATGTGAAAGAGAACTAGGGAGACACAAGGACAAAATAAATATTTTTAAAATAAAGTGGGGAAATCAGAAGTACCATCTGGCAAGGTCTCCTTTCCATCAGAGTTCAGCCACTAACAGTGAAATCCTGCTCATGTTTACTTGGTGCACTGGGTCCAACAGCTCTTTGATGTGTGCTTAAGATGGATGAAGACAACAGGATAACCTCCATAATTTCTCTCTTTACACTCATTGTCTTTTAACACAGAATGACTGGCATTCCATTAGTAACACATGCATGTCACAGTGAAACAGACATATTCTGCTGGCTATAGCAAAAGTGGAGTTGTGCACACAGCAATACTATGTGTTAAGAGTTGCACACTGCACACTACACTTGTGCATTGCACAAAAAGCACTCAGTCATTGACATGTGTTGCACAATGGAGCTGTTATGCACAAGGGTTGTGTAGTGCTGGCATAGCATATCCCAGCATGTGGATATTTACACTTTGCTAAGGGCTTGCAACCAGTGTGAATGGGAGCCCAACCATCACTGCCCTCCACACAGAAGACTAATGGCTTAAACTGTGTCCCCTGGCATTTTCGATGTGAGTGGGACAGTGGATCCACTCCAGGATTCAGTTTTAACATTATAGGAGCTATCCAGGCTGTGGAACCTAATTTGTAGAAAGGGTTCAAACACATCAGATCACTCTGACCACCAGCTGCCAGAGGGCTTAACTGAGAATCCACATACATTTCAGCTTCTGTTTCCTGAAGCGATCCAACTGCTCTTCATCCATATTCATCTCAATGGGCCTGAAGTTAGACATGATAGTCAGGAAGTCTTCAAAGTTGATCTCATCAGCCAGCCCCATGGATGCTTCTTGCAGGTTCCTGTAGACATAAGAGAGACAAGTGCAACATTATCTCCACACAAGAAAAATGGGTTGGCAAACACAATATAAGTGTGTGGGGGGGGGGGGCTGTCATGTTGCATGCAAATCTGGTCCTGCATCAGTTGCAATAGGAGGAGACCACCCATTGCATAATTCTGATAAGAGTTAATAGATCAGGGGAATGCTAAGAATTTATGCATGTTGATTTCAGCCAGGCTTGCAACAAGATCCCCTATGTTATTGCAGAAAATCTAGAAAATCTGGGCTAAATGATGTTACTGTTAGTTACTGGTCCCTTCACTGCCAGGGAATTGGACTGGATGGCCTTTTAGGCTTCTCCAAACTCTATAGCTGCATGGTTTATGGAATGTATAGCCCTGCCTTTTTGACAAAAAGCAGTCTGCAAAGCAAACCCATATAAAAATGCAGCAGTATCCATTATGTAGGTAGGTAATGTTATTTACTATATATTACATGCTAGATGCTTGTTCTCTCTGTGCCACATTTGTGTTTAAAAGAGACGCCGTGAAATGTGACAAGTATTTGGTAAACCTAGCAAAAGGTGCAAATACCACAAAATGTACATTTAGGCATCACTTTGGTATGGAACAGCTACCACAAGTTCCATTCCACAGATTATGTTCTGTTGGGAACCATTTCTGCTTCCAGATTCTTTTTAACAATTTGGTGGCAATGTCTGAGTGAGACAACCCAATAGGGCAGTAATCATCTGTTCTAGGAAAGGATCTCTTGCTTTCAAAAGTGTGTCTGGGAGAAGGACCATGTCAGACTAAAAACGGTAAAAACTAAGTAAAATGAGGCAAAGTAAAACAAAGAAAACAGCGCAAGCAGCAGGATAAAAACAGCACCTCAAAACAGATTTTAAATGCTGCTTAAACCTCAGGCGAATGAAACGAAACTGCCCAAGCACTCAAAAACTAACAGTATACCAATTCCTTAGCTTCACCCTTTACTTTAGACAAGGCCCTACAATGTTGTCACTGTAAAGTTACTGAAAGGAAAAAAACCCCCCACAACTTTACCTCCGGTCAAAAAAGGCGTTGACAATTTTGGACCTGATTGGATTGAACTCCAAGTCGGGGATGCGGTCAAAGTTCTCCTTGCTGTAGAGGCAGAAAGGACATAATAGAGTTATATAATGATAGCAATATTATATTCAGACTTCTATCTATTTGTATATTCATAATATTTGATATTTCTATTATCGCTTTTCCCCAAACTTTTTGTACATACCAATATTTACATTGCCACCACATATGCAGATATAATTCTACTTCTTGATAACCTCTCCAACATTTTTGGAATTCATTCTTACAATGGAAGTTTCCAAAGCCTCTTCAAAAGGTAGTGCCATGACGCCGACAATGCAGCAATCCCAACAATGTGCAATGAAGGCATGCACCACAGTAGTCAGATGTGATATCATGTTCCAGCTCCCAGAAAATTGTCTCAAAAAGTGAGGCTCTCCGAATTACACACATTTTCTGTCCCTAGTCTACAGGATGCCCAGCCAAGGAATAAACTGTGAAGTCAAAGGCTTTCATGGCCACCATCCTCTCCAGATTCTCTGAAGATGTCAGCCACAGATGCTGACGAAACGTCAGGAATAAACTCTTCTAGAATATGGCCACATCTCCCAAAAAAACCCACACTTTTCTTACTGTTTGCAATACAATAAACTTCTTCCCTAGACTCCTGGGGAAGGCAGCAGTTCTTGACCCCCCCTCCACAGCTGCACCCCAATTTTAACTGACCCTCACTTTTGCATGCCTCTGTAAACCCTGGCCTCTGTGTTTTATTCTGAAACTCCATGCGCAGTTGGCCTTCCAGCATCACCAGAGTCATGGGAAAGAGTTGCGTGTGTTTCAAAGTAAACAAGAAACAGCTACGTTGCCCTGCTCCATCTTGAGCTGGACCACTATACCTTGGTCTCAAAGCAGCAGGAGTACAATTTGAAAGGGTAAACAGCCATCTGGGTATATATTAGAGCCACCTTCCCTCCAAGAGAACAACATCTCATTAAAAGAAAGAACAGAGAACAAGCAATTTATTAGCAAGCCTTTATCTGGCTGGACAAGCAGCTGCTCCGGCTCAGGAAACAACCCAGGGACAAACCTTGATCAGGACCAGCAGTCGCCACATATGCCCATCATTTAGATCTGGGTTTGAAACGTCCTGCGGTCGTCATTAGGCCTCCTTTTTTCAAAGCGAACACTGTGTCAGCCTGTTCCAGCATAAAAAGCGGGCAGGAGGGGGCGAGAAGGAAACCAGCCAAACTTTAAAAACTAAGCAAACAAGCCTTACAGATGCTGCTTGAGCCATTATATCGCCCCCTGTTTTATTCTGCCTTTTCTTTTATTCTGCCTCCATAATGAAAAGGAAACACAAATAAAGGTGGTGCTGTAGGGGAGAGGTCTACAGATACCATGCGCTGCCAAAAAAAACGAAGACAAAGTAGGTGGATGTGAGAACAAATCAAGCCTGAACTCTCCCTGGAAGCCAAGATGACTAAAGGATTTTGGACATATCATAAGAAGACATGGCTCACAGGAAAAGACGACAACGCTTTCTAAACTGGAAGGCAGTACAAAAAAGTATTATCCCAAATGCTGGGGTATTGACAATTGACTTTAATGGAGGAAAGACTTTAGTTCAACAGGAAGCATTAAGAGGGCTTCAGGCAACTCTAAAGGCAGGACACAAGCCTATGTTTCCCATTAGCGTACCTTAAGCTTGCAAGACCTATCTGTCTCGGAGGTGTTTTGTTGATTTGAGCACTGGACTACTACTCTAGAGACCAGGTTCTGAATCCCTGCTCAGCCATGGAAACTCACCGGGAGACCTTGTGCAAGTTGCACCCTTTCAGCCTCAGAACAAGCCTCCTTCCAAACAAATCTTTCCAAAGGAAACCTGTGATAGATTGCCATGAGTCAGCCTGGCAACCTTAGGGCCGCCATTGAAAGTGCACTACGACAAACAACAGCAGCACCAGGACAGTCCATTTGTCCATCTAGCCAAGTATTTATTGCATGGATTGACAGCAGCTCTCCATAGTTTCAGACAGGAATATGTCTGAAATCTTTCTGATTTCTACTTGGAAACGACACAGATTGATATTGGGCCTTTCTGAATTTTTCCAAATTCATACGGGGACAATATGTATGGGGTTAATGTACTTGCTTCCTGTTAAGACTTGAATTCTACTGGTTAGCACAAATTAGAGTACTGTAGATCCATTGAATCAGAAGCTGGCTAGTGAACTGACACACACAGGTAAATCCCATTGATTCAATGTACCTACTCCAGATCGGACTAACAGTAGGATTCAAGCAGTGCTAACAAGGCTTCATGCGTGATCCATCTCTGGTTCATGTCACTTTCAAGGGCAGCCTGCACTGTCTTGCAAAATGCTAGAACTGGTCTAAACATGCCTTGCGCTTTGTCTAAATCTGACAAACATCCTTAGTATATATATGATAAGGGTTAAGAAGAAAAGGAATGGGAACTATCTCACCGTATGGTTGGTTGGTCCCCACTCAGCTGCTTGAATCGCCGGTGCAAGTTCTCAATCTGATCCGTAGTGACTACCAAGAAAAGACAGACAAGGTTTTTTTGTTAATAATCTCAAAATATAATTTAGGATTAAGGATCTACTGAACTTTCTAATTCTGATTCACCAACAGGACTGGTTGAAGACATTTTACTATCTAAAGCAGACTAATGATCCCTCCAATGTTATGATTTTTAACATTCTTTGATTCTTTGGCTGATGAAGAAACCAGTGAAGCCTTGAAAGCTTGTGAGATGTATTTTGTGCATGTTAGCTGGCCCAATAGAGGTATCATTGTTCTGTATATGTAGCAGTGGTACTAAGAAACCCTATATTTAATATTATACATACACTTATATATTACGTACATGGCAGTAGAGGATTCTGGTCAAGATGACGCTAAGCCCCCTGGCAAACAATAGGAACTGAATAAAGTACATCCCTCTCCATTCCTTAAAAGCCAGCATCTTGCTTCCAGCCACAGACAGCCAGTTTAGGAAGACCATGCCAACAGCTTATTCAATGAATGTTAAGGCAGCCTTTGCATTTTCCTCTATCAGTGTGAGCACAAACATAGCGTCAAAGCTCCAAGTCTGCCCTTTTCCCCCCGCAACTGATAACTACTTGGGTCAATATTGGACAATAGCTGCAACTGGCGAGGTCTCAGCTTCTGCCAGCCCAGATGGGAGTGCCCCTTGATAGCAGGGCCCCAAATACACACCTAGAAACCCAAGAAGCCACCTAACCCTCAATTGTTGCTGCTGGTTTTAGGCTACACACCTCCCTCCAAGAGGTCACAGGTGCCAGGGTGGCAAGGAAGAATTAAAAGCTTCCAATCTATTCACGATTCAGTATGTTATTCCCCAACAACCACCCATGCATGCGCATCTAAATCAGAAAGTCATAGGGCCGCCCTATTCTTCTTTGGCCAGGCCTCACCTGGAATACTGTGTCCAGTTTCACAGTTCAAAAAAGATGTTGAGAAACTGGAGTGTGTCCAGAGGAGTGCAACCAAAATGGTGAAAGGTCTGGAAACCATGCCCTACGAGGAGAGACTTAGGGAGCTGGGGATGTTTAGCTTGGAGAAGAGACAGTTAAGAGGTGATTTGATAGCTCTGTTTAAGTATTTGAAGGGGTGTTATACTGAGGATGGAGCAAGCTTGTTTTCTGCTGCTCCAGAGAATAGGACCCCAAACAATGGATGCAAGCTCCAGAGAAAGAGATTCCACCTCAACATTAGGAAGAACTTCCTGACAGTAAGATATATTCTACAGTGGAATATATTGCCTTGGAGAGTAGTGGAGCCTCCTTCTTTGGAGGCCTTTAAACAGAGGCTAAATGGCCATCTGTAGGGAATGCTTTGAGAGTTCCTGCATGGCAGACTGGGGTTGGACTGGATGGCCCTTGGGGTCTCTTCCAACTCTATGGTTCTATCAGTGTCTCTTGAAGGCTAGTTAATGTTTGCTCGGAGGAGCACTAGTGTTGTCAACACTTGCATTAATGCTTAACAGTCGCACAAACTGGTGGTTCCCTCCCACTCTATAAATCACAAGTGTAGAGAGAAATGCCCTGGTAGGGGGATGCAGTCCTTTGCTCCCAGTTCGAATTGTGGCCCCTGCCCAGCTCCTATTTGCATTGGGGAAAAAAGCTCCCAGAAGTGAGAAGGAGCATTTCGAAACAAACCAGTCCACCAGAGAAAGTGAAGGTTAACACTTCCGCTCATCTCTTACCTTTCCCTGCTCACCCCCCCCCCCAAATAAAGTTAGGAGATCATGAGGGTTTTTCTCTGGTTCAGGCTCACCGAAGGCACCCGCCCACAAATAGAAAGGTCACCATCTGATTCTTGCTGGTTTGCCGGAGTTGTGCTCCATTACAGATGCTCCAAATTCCAACCCACGACCTTTATGCACCAAAGCTATTTTAAACGCAATGTGAATTTGGCTATCGTTCTCGCCACCTTTATTTATTTATTTTAAATAAAAAGGAGGGGGAAATAATTCCTTCGTATATCGCTTTCTAAATATTTTCTGTCAGCCCCTGACTTTTGACATTCTCACCGGCTGAAAATTTGCCACCAAGAAGCCTTAAACATCTGGAACCATAGCTCAGCTTAGTTTAGTTTCCTTTTCTAAAAAGCAACTCATATAAACCTGGGGGGATTAATAGTACAAACAGGAACTCAGCCATACCTTGTCCTCATCGGAGGCTGAGAGAGCTTTTTCCAAGGAGTGGTGGGACAAGAGAAATAGAAGATGGAGAAAAAGACAGGGATTCTGTCCAGTTCATGGATGGAAGAGTCTAAACCCTTACGGAATCTTTACCTAACCTCACTCCGCCTCTTGTCCTCAGGCAAAGAAGACCCATCTGGCTGAGCCATTCTTGGGTCTTTCTTGCCTGTGGACACCATGCTTGAGATAAAGATTTCCTAGAATCTCAACACTTCAATCTGTGAAATGGACATAATGTTTACTTCTATCAAGAGAAAGCATTTAGCCCTTCTGCAAACTTTGGAAGATACCCTTCCATAATGTCTTTATAGTAGGGCTATGTGTCTACCTAGATGCTGAATTACAGTTCCCATCATTCTTGGCATGATGTAACTCATGATCATCTGGAAGTCTGAACGTTGCCTAGTCCAGGCTTTGGTCTAAGCAAACCTCTGGATTACTCATCTATGTGTATCTCAGAGGCATGCCTCTCGAGCTAAGTGATACATGGGACTGGTAATTCCAGCCCCGCTCAGTGTGTCAGGAACTGGCACCACTTTTGTGCCCATTAACTACAACTGGGATTTTTCTTAATTTTCATGGAAATTTGCCATGCTGATGGCTTGTGGTTCATCACCCATCCACAGACCAATACTCTGAACAGCACTGCCTTAGACGATGGCTAGCGCTACTGAAAGGGTGGTTATACAAAATATATAAATCTAATTTAATTAAAAACACATAAAACACATATCATATATTAAAAAATGCACACCTATCGGTTATCCCTGCACTCAAAGAAAGAAGGTCTTTGCCTGCTAGATAAATGAATTTCACTTCATTGATATCCTGCATTTTCCCCAATATGGGACCCAAAGTGACTTTACAACAGAAGTTAAAACAAAACAACTAAAACAGTACATGGTAGAAAAGTTGTTAAAGCATTAAGTTCTGCAGAGCTGCCAACCCCATCTCCCCTTCATCTGGAAATGCTGTGAATGTATACAATGTTTGCTCACTTCCGGCAACAGGTCAAAAAAGACTTAGCAATTCCAAGTCTTCCTATCTTTGGAATCAATATGACTGGTTGGTTTTTATCTCCTTTTCCTGCCCTTGCTTCTTCTTGTGGATATTCTGTAACATTCTGTAAAATAAGCATTATTGATCTCAGCCCAAATTGGAATTGCAATCGCTAACTCTCCTATGCTCATTGTTCTGTATGGGTTCCTTGAATTCTTCTTTCCAGCTCTGGTGCACATTGGATTCAAAGACAAGGAACAAAGCCACAATGGCTACAGCCTCCATCTTTCCAACTTTCTAATCTAATAGAAAGCCCAGCTAGCAGAGTTTCCAAGTACTCTAAGTGCCATCGTGTCTAACTGCTGCCAAATAGCATCTTTACTAAGCCCCAAATGCAAAGTTTATCTTCACAGTGGAATGTTTTGTCCTTTGGAAGATGACATTTGGAACACCAAGGAACTTTTCAATTTGAACAATTCTGAGATTCTGACAGCTCACAACGCATCCCAGATGATGCCTGGCAATAATCTAACTATTAAGTTATGCAGGGACTGTTACTTAGGCAAGGCGATTCTTAATACTCCCATGGCAGGTTAAAACAGCAACCCAGATCAATCATTTTCAGTAGGTCGGCCTCATCTTTTCTTCTTCCAGGGAGAAAAAGCCTTCTCTGCAGCCTCCACAGTCCCCACCAACTTTTACAGCTCGCCAACATTTATAAATTTCTTCCTATTTCTTCCTAACAGGCTGGAAAAGGCACGAGAATGAAATAAAAATTCTAATGTGGGAAAAAATAAAAAGAGAGTTCTACTTTAAGAATGCATGGAAGTCCACAGGCTCATTTCTGAAGATGAAGTGAAACAAAATTGAGAGTAACAGTACCCCCATCAGTACGCGTGGACTAACTTTCTTGTCCATCTCCCTACCAGTTGGAGCCAAGTGCAAAACAGTAACCTGAGAGTGAGGCTATAAAGTTGGAGAAGAAGGTGCTCAAGAAAGCGTTTGGCCAGGAATTTGTTTTCAGAATTGACACGCAAAATCTTTCACACCCAAATCCACTCTTTCCTCCTCCCTCCAAACCTTCTTGCTTTCAGCAGTCTCATTGAGAAGGAAAAGAGGCGTGATGAGGCCAACAGTATTGTTATGTGACTAGTAGCCGATGGTCCTTGCTGGTCAGTAGCCTCAGATCTATCTTCTGCTGGCCAACTCTGTGCAACATCACACCAACTCGCAAATTGGATTCTATTTGAACAAGAGGCGGTGGGTGGTTTTTCCCATTGGGATCTGCCCCCACGTCTTCAGGACAGAACAGGCAATAATTTAAAAGAAACCCCGATGAGATCTTAGCAGAACAGTCAAGCTAACAGGAGCAGCTCTCACACAAAAGGGCTGTTTGAGTAAGCGGAAATTACCAAAGCTATTAAATGAAAAGTGCCAACTCTACTTTTAAACCCTGATAAGCTCCCAGTTGCTTTAACACTGGGAAGGCCAAGTCCTTTTTACAGCTATCTGTGATACATAAGCCCTTCACTTTCAGGCATATACACACACACACACACACACACACACACAGAGAGAGAGAGAGAGAGAAACACAAGTTAAGTTACTTTTGCCAACTTCTCCATGTGCTGCTCTTTTTTAAACAGCAAAGGCCACAGGCATAACTTGCTGTATGTGCTCATGTATAAGTCTAGAAATGTTAGTCAAAAGATTGACCCCAAAGACCTGGATCGACTTATCCACGGGTCAATGGTACCTTGACCCTTATCAAAAAAGGAACGTTTCCCTTTTCTGAATATAGTGGCAAAAGTCAAGAGCTTAGTCTATCCCAGGAGCACCTAAAAGAAGCACCCTTCTACTCTCTGCTGCAGCGTCATTTCTGACTTTTGCAGGAAAATGGCGGTGGCGGTGACTCTTTGGTGCTTCACCTCAAAGGTGTGCCAAGAGGAATTGGGCTTTGAAGGATATGAATGTGAATAAGACATTTGCATATGTTTGCCCTGGCAAAGTTATCGCATTAAAGTTAAAGGCCAGCGTGGCATAGTGGTTTGAGTGAACAAGTCCTCGGAATCCTCCTCTGAACAAATCTTGCCAAGAAATCCCCCATGGTAGGTTCGTCCTAGGTTTAAAACTATTTACTAGGTCCAACCAAGGCTCCTTTACTGAGAAACGGTATCCATTTATATATAAAAACATAGAAACGTACTTGAGAGGACCACCAGAATACCCGCAAGCTCTTTGGAAAAATGGCATACGCTCAAAGACTCGATGGAGACATCATTAGAAACTCCGCAACCAATATGCAAAACCAGGAGATGCAATATCCATAAGATGGATGAGAAAGAAAAGCTTTAATAATCCCGTCTTGATTTGACAGGTCAGGCCTAGTACCAAATTGTAGTTTGTTCCTTCTTTAGTTACTCTGAACCATCTTGTTTCTTTACCTATATAGACTTGTAATTTGAGGAGGATTTTAAGTCTAATAAACATTTTAAAAAACCACACAATTTATTAAAAAGCGCAAATCTAACAAGGGTTGGCAAAAATAAGGCAAATCTGATTAAAAGGCTTAGGACAGACATTTGTCGTTTGAGCTTCAAAAGTGGCTTAAAATTCGGAAACAACCCATTTGGCGTGTCAAAATCCAACAACCACAACAAGGAGGAGCAAGAAACAAAACAGGCCAGAGCAAAACGGTAATTAGATTTCCAGAAGCCTCCTGAAGCCTAAAGGTTTTCCTGAACTGGTGGAAAATCTGCCAAGAGGAGAATGATCAAACTTCCCTTGGAAGATTTAAAAAACTTCCCAGAGGGGGAGTCATGTTGGCTTGGTGTTGCAAAAATGAAAAAACGAAAAGCAAAAAACCCACCGTACTTTTAAAAAGTAAGGTTGCTAGCGTCAGGCTGCCTCCGCACTGCAGAAATGATCTGGTTTTGCGCCACTTTAATTGCCATGGCTTCATGCTATGAAACTCTGGGATTCGTAGTTTGTCGTGGCACCAGAATTCTGCTGGGTCACAAGGGTAAAATGTTTGAGAACCACTTCTATAGGGGACATGAGGTCAATTTTCACCATGTTTTGGGGCTTTCCTAAGGCACTTTAGACCCAGGAGGGATTTTAGCAACAGGAAGTGAGGAGGAACATCACTTCCTGGTACTAAAAAAGGCCTCTCCTGGGAGGATGTCCTAAAACAAATGACAGTACATGCCCATAGGGAAACCATACTTGCCCCTAGGGAATCATTGGGAAATGCTTGCCCACAGAGAAATCATACCTGCCCATAGAGAATCACTGGGGAAGTCCAACCTCCTGCCATGCAGGAACTCACAACCAAAGCACCCCCAAGAGATGGCCATCCAGCCTCTGTTTAAAAACCTCCAAAGATGGAGGCCCCACCACTCTCCAAGGCAGCGTGTTCCACTGTCAAACAGCTCATGCTATCAGGACCTTCCTCCTAATGTTAAGGTAGAATCTCTTTTCCTGTAGTTTGCATCCACTGCTCTGGTCTTATTCTCTGGAGCATCAGAAAACAAGCTTGCTCCATCCTCCATAGGATGCACCTTCAAATACTTAAACAGGACTATCATGTCCCCTCTTAACCTTATCGTTTCCAGATGTAAGATCAGGTTGTATGACTATCCCAAGCCATTGAGGACTTTACACTCAGCCCCATCAGGGGTCTTCAGGATTTCAGGTGGGATTTTTTTTTCTAGTCCTGCTTGAAATTAGGAACCTTCTGCATAAAAATGGATGTTCTACCACTGAGTTACAGCCCCTTCCTTTGAAGATTCCCTACAGGGCCCATAAAGAGCATTCCCTCCTAAAGATCGTTTGTATTTCTGCAAACCCTGGGGGTCCACCAAGCCCAGGGTGGCTCCATAAGGGCCAGCATCCGAGGAATGAATTTGCTATTAGCATACAGGGTTGAGAACCAGCGTGGTGTAGTGGTTTGACTATTGGACTAGGACTCTGGCAACCAGGGTTCGAATTCTCACTCAGCCATGGAAACCCATTGGGTGACCTTAGACAAGTCATGCTTTCTCAGCCTCAGAGGGAAGCAAAGGCAAGCCCTCCTCTGAACAAGCCTTGCCAAGAAAACCTCAGAGTAGGTTCACTTTTGTGTCGCCACAAAGACGGAAACAACTTGAAGACACGCAACAACAACAACATTCAGGGTAGAAACTGTTTTCAGTTTCAGTTCCAGAAATAAAAAGTGGTTTTGCACCCTTTCCTCCATGAGCCTTTAGGAAGTGGGAACCGCAGGTCTGTGGCCAAAAGGGGCTTGTGTTTACAAACTTCCTCAGGCCCAACTGGGGCAGCATCGTCTGAATGGCATCGCTGGGGCCGGCGAACACATCCCCCGTGCGTCTTGGAACATTGCAGAAAGCTATAAAAGCACATAGGAGGAAAACAGGACAACCTGGAGTTGTTCTACCATTGAAGCCACATCCTTCCACAGCTGCCCTTGGGGAGGAATTTCATGGGAGCAGATTAGACTTGCAAGAAAACAAAATAAAACAAAACCAGCACACTCACA
This sequence comes from Sceloporus undulatus, assembly GCF_019175285.1. Classification (NCBI taxonomy): domain Eukaryota; kingdom Metazoa; phylum Chordata; class Lepidosauria; order Squamata; family Phrynosomatidae; genus Sceloporus; species Sceloporus undulatus. The sequence goes on along the minus strand of NC_056531.1, from coordinate 3,076,811 downwards.
AAAAGAGAGCGAAAGAAAGACCCATGTAGAAAGCTTTAGCAAAAGTCAAAACAGCACTGGAGGACAGGAGTGAAGCCAACTGTGCTCCAAATACTTACAGCCTGTCTTGTCTGCAAGCTCCTGGATTTCTTCTGGCATGGAATGGGAAGAACCCATCGCTCTGCAACTGGGGGGGGGGGGGGGGCTGCTTCTGCAAAATCCACTTCTCAGCAAAGTAGGGCCCAGACAGCAAGGGAGATGATGGACAAAGGGAAGGGAGGAGAAAGTGAAGGTCCCAGGGAGCTGGACCAGGGATGTGCAGATCAGCACTGCCAGCAGGTGCCAGCTGAGCAGAATCCGCCAGACTTCTGTGCAGTGGCTGAGTTTAAATCTTGAGGAAGCATGAGCCACTCATTCTAATGTGCACAGAAAGAGCGATAGAGGAGCATGGCTTCCTCAGGGTCCAAGAGCCCTCCCTCTGTGCAGGGATCCCTAATTGGGGAAGACAGACTGATTATTAGCAAATCCTCATCAACACCACAAACAACCAGCTTGGGAATAGAAGGCCTTCTGTTTATTCCACCTGTGAGGAGGAAGGCTTCGTACGAAGGAAAAAAGCTGCATCCGTGCTATGACCAACACCGGGCAGCGGGGAATGGAAACGCCCAATGCAGTTAGAGAAGTTTCTGCAAACATTGACAAATGTCCAAAGTAGATTACCCCTGTGACTTCAAGCCATTTCCAACTTGTATAGACTCTGAGGCCATAAGGGTTTTCTTGGCAAGATTTGCTCAGAGGATGGTGGCCTTTGCCTTCCTCTGAGGCTGAAAGAGAGTGACTTGCCCAAGGTCCACCAGGCAGATTTCTGTGGACAAGCAGGGATTTGAACCCTGGCCTCCCAAAAACCTAGGTTGCATCCCCACTGCAGAAATAATGCAGTCTGACACTGCTTTAACTCCCCTGGCTCAAATTTGTGGCACCAAAGTTCTCTGACAGAGAAGGCGAAATATCTCACAAAACAACAAATCCCAACATCTGGGAACAGCCACCAGGAAGGGCCTCTTCCACCAATGTACCCTGGAAGGTTTTCGGATTGAGAGAAGGGCTGAGAGTTGAACTGAGCTATATGTCAACAAACCAGCAGCAATAGTGCTTATCTCCACCAAAAGAGGCTAGTGCTCTGCTAAGCAAATTGATCTGAATTTCCCATTCGAGATCAAACCCATTACCCAGCATTACAACAAGGCCACCTCATAACAATATAGCCAAAATAGGGAAGACAGCTACGACGCAGAAGGAACAGGGAAATCTATCTGTGGGTGGATGATGGCATGGTTAATCCTAAAGGCACAGTGGTTCCACCCGTGGAACCCTGCTCCCACTACAGCGCTACACTGACTGGCAGTAGATAGAAAGAAGGGGAAAGGAAGTCTTGTGCATAATGGTGTCCCACAGCAGAAAATGGATGAGACGGAGGTGGTGCTCTGCAAATGGCTCTTAGCCATGACATCTACACGAAGCCTCCATGTTCAAAGACAGTATATCCCTTTATATGGGTTTCTGGGGAGCAAGAATGGGAGACAGCTATTCAAGCCCTATCTGTATTCTTCAACAAAAAACAACAAACTTTAGCAAACGTCCTCCCCCCCCCCCCCAAACCCCCCTAACAGCCCATGAAGGCACTGGTTTGGCTAAGAGCACCAAAGATTTGAGAACCATTGAGACCATAGTTGCCCAACCTCTAGCAAAAGCTGCAGTTCAGCAGGCCGCAAAGTCACAGGCTTGCATAATATTAGCAGCCTGGACCTAAGTTCTGTTTTCCCCACCATTTTTCCTTTCGTGTCATCATGTCTTTCTAGAGCAGGGCTGGGAATCCTGCAGCCCTCCCAACCAGGGTGACCAGATGTCCTCGCCACAAAGGAGGGGAAGGCACCACAAAATGGAGGACGCTGCAAAACACAAGCTAAAAGCACTCATAGAAATGCAAACACATGCTTCTGAGTCATGCTCAAAATGGAGGGCATTGGAATCCCTCCTGGACAGAAGGTTGGAATGGAGACCACGTCCTGGAAAAGGAGAACATCTGGTCACTTGCTCCTAATATTTTTTTGAATGGGAACTCTGAGCATTCCACATCATTGTCTATGCTGGCACTGGCTGATGGGACTTGCAGTTCAGGCATACCTAGAGGGCTATACAATCTTCACTCTTGTTTTGGGATCATAAGCCTGCAGAGAAGGATTTGCTTGGATTTTTTTTTAAAGATTGATATGTAAGACATTCTGAAAGCCTTTCCAACTGTGGAATAGGATGCACCTTCTAACTATAACTCATGAATACAATAAATAGCCAAACTTCCCTTGAATCAATGCTGGCATCTCAAGTTAGCAAACATTCCTACAGGACCAGGCCAAAGGACAATGGTGATTTAAAAGGGAGAGATAATGGGAACCAGGGACCATTGCAGCATATGGAAGGAGAATTTATGGGGTCCCTGGCAGGGACCGAGTGCAAGTCATTTGAGAGAGAAGATGGCTCCTTGGCTGAGGGGGGTGCATGCCTTCCCATGCCTTCACTGCAGAGCTCCTCTTTAGCCATATCCCTCTACCTCTGTCTCTCCCCCCCCCCCCGCCTTTTCTGATTCTTCCTCTTTAGAATTAAAAAACATATTTGAGGAGAACCCCAAGAAGGAAGGAGATGAGCCAGCCCTCACCAGAGTGCCAAGAATTCGTCCTTTGCAATTTGCTCATTGGCCTCCTGCCCAGCTGTCTAGAGAGAATTCTAGTACATCTTGTCACTGGTGCAGGAATCTGAAAAACACAGCTTCACAGATGGATGGCCATATGTCCTACTTTGCAGAGGACAATTCTTTGTCGGTAGGGGTGACTGAGCACACGCCTCTGCTTTGAAGGCCTCCTTTATCTACAGGGCTGTCCAGGCTGGGTCTAGTTGAAAAGTAAAGCATTCTAGGAAGGGAGAGCAGTGCCCTTGATGCTGGCCTACCTTGAGGAGGAAGGTCCTGTAGCTTTGCAATGAAGATTCCCCAGTGAAAACTGGGGAATGCTCCTGTCCCTGGAATGGCTGTGTAGAAGAGGGATTTTCAGCAGATGTTGCTTGTTACTTGGTTGCAAGACAAGCAACACCTGCTTCTTTCATACAAGAGCCCTCCCAATTTTCACTCTGGAGCCCTAGTTATTGCTTTGGATGCAAAAAGCCCAATCGCCAGCATTTGCACATAGCATCCAACTGTCCCAGTTTGCCAGAGGCAATCCTGATTAATCCTCTATCATCTCAGTTTTGTGGCTGCTTTTAAAATGTCCCATTTTTTCCACTCTTCCTCCTACTTTCCCTCTTTGTTTTTGTCCCTGTTGTGTGCCTTCCCTCTAAAGGGAGGCAGTTTCCAACGTATGGCGACTCTATCAGGGGGTTTTCTTGGAAAGGTTTGTTCAGAGGCAAACCCTTCCTCTGAGGCTGAGAAAGTGTGACTTGCTCAAGGTCAGCCAGTGGGTTTCCATGCCCAAGGAGGGATTTGAACTCTGGTCTCCAGAGGCATAGTCCAGTGTTCAAACCACTATGCCTTGCCGGCGCCTTTGTCCTCAAGTTCACTTCAGTTGCTGCAAACTGAGATCTAAATGCAAAAGTAGTTTGCACTCAGTGGGAAAGGAGGGGGCAGAGTCTTAGCCTTCTCAAAAGCTCAGGCAAAAGCAAACTGCTATAGCCTCGCTGAGTTTTTGTGTTCTTCCTTATTAACTGTTCTTAATAACTTTTCCCACTGCGACCACAGGGCCCTCTTTCCAGGGCTTACAGGGCCACCGAGAGATGGGGGCCCAGCCCTTTGCGCAGGTACCCCTCAATTCTATGCCACCTGGCCAAACCTTCAAAAGGACTATCCAAGTCTGAACTGACAGTTCACCATGAAATACTTCTACCAATGTAACCTCGGATTTATGGAATGCTGTTAGAAACATGTACCACTAAGGATGAAAACTGAAAGCTATGCACATGTTTTCTTGCAGACCACATACAAATTGGATAATTTATTTAAATTTTTAAATTGGTGATGTACATCTCTTTTCTGTCCCTAGTGACCAAAACATGGTGCTAGCAAGGTGAATGCCTATCTACAGCACCTTCCATTTACAACTTCGCTGCTGCTATTTGAACAGATGCCAGGTTAGTTTGTGGCAACAGCAAGAGACTGCAGCAGCAATGCAGTGACTGGACATGGTTGTTTTTTAAAAAAAGAAGGCGAAAAGATCAAAGCTGTGTAATACATCTCTTGTCTAGACTGCAAAAGAAGTGTACAAGCTATTGTTCTATCTCTATTCCATTCTATTTCTCACACATGAGTCTAATGTACATCCCATGTTGAATTCCAGCTTTTACTATTATTACTTTATGGCCTATAGTGGCCATGCTGGTGAGGGGGTAGGTGGGTTTATGGAAATTGTAATTCAAAAAAAGTAACTTTTCCATGGCCTGGCCAGGGGCAGGGAACCTGTAGCTTTTCAGATGTTGTTGGACTCCCCAACTGCCCCAGTCATTTCCCTATCATTTTGGATACATGGCCTCTTCTCTTCTACCTTGCATAAAGAATGCCAGCTTCGAGAGTGATGGAGTCTCCTTCTCTGTGGAGATTTTTAAACAGAGGCTGGATGGCCATCTGTGGGGAGTGCTTTGATTGTGTATTCCTGCATGGCAACATGAAGTTAGACTGTATGGCCCTTGGGGTCTCTTACAACTCTATGATTCTGCCTGGCCTAACAACATAATGATAAGACAGATTTTTGGAAAATGCAAGGCAACATGTCTGGAGAAGCTGGCTTTTGTAGCAGCTTGTCAACGTGCACTTTGACGGGGAAAGCTAGAACCTCTGTCCCTGCTTTGATCTCCCAGGCTGTGTAAACCATCCGCCTGCTTCTGTATCATTGGCAGGCCAGTCCTGACCTCTTTCCCTCCTAGGGTTCCCTTATCTCATCTCACCACACTTGTGACATGCAGACTTCCTCTTCTTATCACCCTCACTCATGATGGTGCAACTCAACACGCAAATGCAAACAGGAGAAAAATATGCCATCGAAGCCAAGTGACAGACGGTCCTCTCCTCGCAGCCAATTCACCACTACAAAGATGAGGCAGGTGCCTATAAGCTCTGTCCTCTGCAAAGCTTCTCACTTATAAAAATACATTTAAAATTGATGTGACCATATCACAAGCACTATCTAGAGAAGCCATGTAGCGTAGCGGGTAGAGACTGAAGAGACCCAGGTGGCAATCCTGAATCACAATCTACATGTTATAACTATATGAATCTGTAGCTACACACCAGAAATGCAACACAGCCCTGTTACTGAATTGTGGAGATGCACATCTGGACACCAGCAAGCAAGCTCCAATGCACACTGGGAGCTCCTGCTGTGTTCTGGCACTTTGTAGACAGTGTCTGGATGCACACTGGGGAGCACCCCAATCCACATTGGTGCCCATGAACACCAGACCATGGTGCATCAGTCACTCCACTGGCTGCTATTATGCAATAGACGCCCATACAATGTGACATCATGACACCTCCTAGGTGAATACAGTTGTTGCAAAACTACTCGGTTCACGTTTACGTGCACGTTTACAAAGATGTAAGTGCCAAGAACACTAGTCACTTCATATCATGTTCAATGCACTGTGCCACAGGTCTGTAACAACAACTTATGTTATTTGTTTAGTCACCAAGTTAGTATTACTGCATGTGCATCCAGCCAACCCTATTTTTAACTGCTCCTATCTCTTTAGAATGTAGATAAACCATTCCTTTGTTTCTGATGCTAAAATCTGAGTGCTGTTGATTATCAAGCTCAAATGCCATTGACGCGCACAAGAGAGCTCTCAGTGAGCAGAGCAGAGACCATAGGCTGATAGAAGTACCCCTCTCATTCTCCTTTCTGCTTTTGGAGGGAGAATAGAAAGAGTATCTTGCAAGAAGGCACACTTAGTAAAAAAAAGTCCTCCGAGCTATATTATTTTGTTGCCGGTTCAATGTGTCACTTCTAAAGCAGTGTGTGTGTGTGTGTGTGATTTAAGCTGCAAAGTGGTAATGTGGACTTTTGAAATTCTACCCACCAACACTGTTCACCCAAGCAAGATCATGTCTCCTGTTTAATTCTGAGTGTAAGATCATGAAAGATGGGCTGCAGGGAGTGAAAGGGGCACAGGGTGGGAATAGAATACCATACTCCTAATATCCTTTTGGTGGTAACTCTTACCTGCTTAGATGAGGTTGGAGGAGATCCAGATTTAAATTTAAGTCGCCATCATGTCCATTAATCTACCAAACCTTTCACTGATCATATAGCGAGGAGTAATTCTAACTGGCAAGACTGCAAGTTAAGCACACACAAAATGTTAAGGCTATAGCTATCCTAGTGCATAACTCAACAGGGAATGAAAAAGAAAGGCTTTCAGATGGATAGTTACCTGCTGGAGAAACTCTAGCTTGAGATCTTGCATTGACCTGATGGCCCAGAGGTCCCCTTCCCCACTCAATGGTTCTATAACCTTTCCTTCTATTGATCAGTGTGCTTTGCTTAAGATTTATTTTTCATCTCAGTGCTGAAGGCAGAAGCTATACTGAGCTTCTGGTATTGTCACTTAAAATTTAACCAATGAAACTATCCATTCGCCTTTTAAAAAGGCAAAAACAAGGAGTCACCTAACATGTTCATGCCTTGCTTGTGACCTTTTCCAAGGCATCTGGTTCGGATTTCTGTTGAAACTGGATACTGTGCTAGATACATCTCTTTGATTCAATTCTGTAAGACATTTCTTATAAGGAGTTAGACAGAGTCATGGAGGACAAATTTCTCAGTAGTGAGTCCACGGTAGCTAAGAATGGGACCTCCAAGTTGAGAAGCACTCTGCTTGGGGGCAAACAAGAAAATAAGCTCATTGATTTCATGCCCTGCTTCTTAAGGACCTCCTGGAGGTATTTAGTTGGTCACACATTTGGAAAAAAAAAATAATGCTGACTACCTGGACCTTTGGTTTCTTCCAGCAGCAGGGACGTAGCCAAGGGGGGGGGATCTGGGGGTCCGGCCCCCCCCCCCCCATTAGAAAAATGAATGGTGTGTGCTGCTGCGCCGCCGCACTCAAGCCCCATTATAATGGTGGCACTTAGTCTGGACCCCCCCTTCCTAAAATCCTAGCTACGTCCCTGCCAGCAGACTTGCTCTTAAGTTCTTTAGGCCACAATCCGATGTCTACTTACTTGGAAGTTAAGTCCGCTGAACTCAAAGGGACTTGCTTCCAAATACACAAGCTTAGGATCAAGCTGTGCATCAATTAACAGCTCTCCTTTTAAGTCTTTTAATCCTCTGTGAGCCTCGGAAAATAAAACAACAGTTTGGCAACAATATAAAGTCCAGGGCTCAGTTTGTTCTTGCTCACAGCCCTCAAACTTGGTTTCAGTGCCAAGGCTGAAACCCTGGAATATGAAGCAATAACAAGCCGAGTGCATTTTCTTTTCAAGTGAATTGCCACAAATAGTTCAAAAGCAGCTGGGAGTCAGTAGTGAGGCTTGAAGTAAGAGGGATGTAAGTTGGACAGGCTTGGAGTAAAATGGAACTTAATCCTTGAGCATGAATTCAAAAACTACTTTATGAAAGCCAGATAGACTATAGACACTCTAAAGGCTTGCAATTCACTATTACTGGGCAATTGTGTCATTTCTACAGATTGGTAAGTCACAACCATAAAGGGTTTTGCAAATGATTGGAGTGAGGGCTGTTATTGTTGATTTACTCTGCAGGCCTAGGATTAATTCTATTTAAAATTGGAAAATGCCCAAGGAAAGATACACATTTATATTTGGCTGTAAGAGCCCCTTCTGTAGTCCTTTCAGACTTACTGGATAAACAGTATTCAGTTCCAGACAGTTTAAACACATAGACATATACAGTCGGCCCTTCTTATACATGGATTTCTTATACACGGATTCAAGAATACACGGTTTGAAAATGTTCAAAAAAAGTATAAATTTCAAATATCAAACCTTGATTTTCCATTTTTATATGGGACACCATTTTGCTATGTCATTATATTTAATGGGACTTGAGCATACACGGATTTTGTTATACACGGGAGATCGTGGAACCAACCCCCAGCGTATAACAAGGGTCCACTGTACATATAAATGCACATACACACAATCTGTACCATGACAAGATCAACATTTTATTCCATCAAGTGACAAGGGGGGGAGGAGAGAACCCCACATTTGAAACTCTCCTTAAAAATAGGTCAGTCTGTGATCAAAACTGCATATTCAATATTGTCTGTACAAATTTTTTAAATATATCATACTACTTGATTATTTTTATATGTATATATTTATATAGCACCTTTCATATGAAAGACAAATTCTAAGTGCTTTGCAAACAGACAGAAACACTGAGAGTAACTTGGAAGGAGGGAGGTCCCACAAACAAACATCAGACTACCAGCAGCACAGAGACGGAAATAATGCAGTTATGGATAAAGGTTATGCAACTAGCGTTAATGCAAGACAGACCCAGGGCAAGAAGACCCATGCTTTGAACGAACCTGCTGCACACTAAAAAGCTGAGGTTTGAGGCAGATGCATTAGTCCCTAACAACATAGTAGCAGCATCTTCTCCAATGAAGTGGGAAAGCTCAGGCTATATATTGCTGAAGTTCTTACCCTGTGAAGGTAAGATTTGGATTCACGGTGTGCAAACTGCACAGAAGTTCAGCTCTCTAATCTAGTCACTTCCATTTATATTACATTTTAAAAATGCTTCTTCTTTCGCACTTCCCTGCATTAGTCATCTGTATCCTCAGTTTTCCTTTTGGTTCACTCTCATGAGCAAGTAATGTGATGGTTGAATTGCTGCAAAAGAGCCATGATCCCCCAGTACATGAGAACGTACACTCCCATCAGTGTGAATGAGAGTGATCATTGTTAGCTGTGACTGCAGGGGCACTTCTTTCAGTGTATGCACTCATAAGCAGTTTGGGGCCAGCAGTCCTGGTTGCCTCGATAAAACATGATGTTAGCATACACATGCTCACAAAGGCAGCAGCATTACCTGTAGAAACAAGGTGCCTGGTGCCTTACCCAATCTTCTGAGTCGTTTCAAGTTACCCCAGTCGACACGGAGAATTTCACAAAGATATGTACTGGCTAAATATTATGAAAACACAACATGCAAATCAGCAGCTATCTGGAAAATAATGATTTTGCAGCAACATTCCAAACTACGATCATAAAAGGGTATCATTTTATCCTTCACCACATTATAATTATAACGTACCTGCCGTGCCATTGAGTAATCCACTAAGTATTGACTGCACTCGGCTCAGAGACACCAATTTTAAAATTACATGTTTCACATACTTGCAATAAGCGTTTATAATGTCTAATGATAGAGAGAGGCTTGATCAGCTGTTTTTCTCTGCATGTCTAGCTACCAGTCTGGTGGCCAGACTGCAAACTAACTAACCTATATTTTACACAAATTCCTCAATAACATGAATGTCACCAGGCATTATACGTACTACCTGCATTTCTCCAACAGAGTTCGGGTTGGAATAGGCAAAATATGGACATTAAAAAAAAAAAAGCTATTTAATGTAATCGCTCAGATACTCCAAATTTATGGATGCAGTGATAGAGGAATCTTATATCTACTTCAAGCAGTTTCTTCAAGATAAATATAAGGGGTGCAGAATAAGAGAATAATGGATGTTCACATTCAACCTGGCCAGAAATGTAGCATTAGATCATCCTTACCATTGGCAGGGTACATATCTATACAGTAGAATGGGACTCTAGAAGCTTTTGGGAAAGAGGAAGATGGATGTAACCTTCCTGTCTCATGTAGTCATTCAACAGTTTGCTTGAAGAGAACTAGATTAATTTAGTAAATCCTAAAGATCTTTGGGTTGTGAAGTTTCAATACCATTCCCAAGAATTTGGCACTGGACTGCTGGCTGTTGCAAAGAATATTAGAAAGGAGAGAAAACAGATTTGGAAAGAAGAAACCAGAGTGACCCTAATGACTATTTACAAAACTCAAGCCTTTAAAAATATTGCAAATATGACAAACCATGTCCATAAAATGTCAACATTTCAATCTCCAGGCTATTGAAAACATCCTCAAGTCAGGAACAAGAGCTTTTAGAGTCCAGGATGGTAAAAAGGATCAGTTACTTTGTACAAAGAGGTCAATTCAGACAAGCAAGATCTTGCCCTGAGAACTCATCCATTCCACATCATTTTGCTAGCGTTGCCACGCCATAAGTGGGTGGTTACATAAGAAAACACTGCATTGCTAGTTTGGGGGCAAAATATGATCCCTAGTTAAGTCAGACAGCCCTGGTTTTCCTGCAATGCAAGTCTCACAGTTAATGTGTGAAGTCATATTTTACCCTTGCAAAAAGATAAAAGGTTCATTCTTTTTTCTCATATATCTTTTGAACTGTTGCATGGGTAAGCTCCAGATCTTCAGGGTACCGGATTTCTAGCTCTGTGTTTGCTACATAGTGAGTGCCAGCAAACTCGGTGAAGTAGCGGCCGATGTCTGGGTGAGGGATTTCGTAAGGCTCCATATTATGCTCCAGGTTCTCTGCAAAGGAAGGAAGACTTAGTTATAGCCATGCTCTGCTGTTTCAGTTTGCTACCATTTGAGGATTTTATCACATAGGACTGAGGGCTTTCAGTAAGGACCAGCACCAGTTCAATGATACACTCTTCTTGGGAACTTGGCTTTTTTAGCCCATATTGACCAATGTATTTAATATCATACAAATATATGTAATGTAAAGAAGTCCCAACTCCTGACTCTTCTATGAAAAAACCTGTGGGAGAGAACCATTTTAGCAGGGAAGTGCAGAAATTGTGTGTAGCTATATGCATGTTTACTCATGCACATACTGAAATTGCACACTTCCACTAAGTCTGACTTGTGAAGGAAGACTGCATGGTGCCCCAAATGTAGTCAAAGGATTTCTACAGTAAGCTCAGTGCGAAAATCACAGAGGCTTGCATGGTCCTTAACTTGTTTAAACTACATCCAGAATGGCAATCCAAAGTACAGTATGATGCCCAAGTTATGCATCACTTGCCCATTAATAACTAAAGGTTACTGCCAGCACATTAAATCCACAATGATGTAGTCTGTTCTGTCCCTTCTCATTGCCAGCTGCCCCTCTCCTCCACCCGATTTGTACCAGATACTGTAAAACCCACAAGATTCCTCTGCTTCCTCAGCAAAGCCTTTTTCTACAGCTACGGGGGACATTTCCATGCAAGCTCAGCCAGTCTTCAAGCTGCATTGTGTGCCTCGGAGAGTGAATTTTTAGGCGATGGGAAGCAGGATGGATGAGTGGCGGATTTGAGAAAAAAATATGAAATTGCCAACCATTTACATTATAGTATAGAGCCCCCTCTAGTGGAAAAAACCCAATATGAATTCTTCCAATCATTACATATAGAAGCATTTTTAATTTACAAATTACTGCACATGTTTACCTCCATTATACTCAGGAGACAGGCAACTAGTACTATATCTTGACTTAATTATTTGTCCCCTATCTAAGTGGCAAGAGAGCCAATGTGGGATAGTGGTTTGAGCACTGGACTCTGACCCTGGAGATCAGGGTTTGATTCCTCACTCAGCCATGGAAACCCACTGGGTGACTTCAGGCAAGTCACGCTCTCTCAGCCCCAGAAAGCACCATGAAAGGTTCACCTTAGAATTGCCATAAGTCGAAAACGACTTGAAGGCACACAACCTAAGTGGGAAGCAAAAACACAAATCAGCATCAAGCCACTCTGATAGCCTTTAGGGCTGAAGGGCGGGGTATAAATACCATAAATAAAATAAATAATAAATAAAAACTGTCATCTAAAAGCCCAAAGAAGAGCTATGCTGAGCCACACCAAAGGATTATGTAGCCCAGCCTCATGTTCCCTTAGTGGTCAAATAGGTGTCTGTGGAAAGTCCTCAAAATGGACTTTAGTACAACAGCAACTTCCCACTTCTGTTGCCTAGTAAGTGGTATGCAGAGGCAACTACTTATGGATCATGACGTATAATTGTGACTGTCAGCCAAAAGGAGTCCTAACCTCTGAGAATCTGTCTATGGTATATAGACTATATAATTCTGCAATAAAATGTATTCATGGACCTTGGAATTCAAGTGTCTCAAGACTCTCGACCACAACATCAACGTGGATAAGTAAAGGCAAAAAGAGAGGCTGGAAGAGACTATGCAAGAGAAATAGTCAGTGAACTAGGATAAGGTGCCAAAGTTGATGAAAGAGACAAAGAGGAAAGCTTTTGTTTTTGTTTGGGATGTGAACCCTATTTCAGACCTGTAGTGTGTTTTAGTGCATGAACTCTTTTGTATGTGTTGGTGTGTGAGCGCTGCTACAGAACATGGTCTAAGGGGAAGGGGCTACTGCTAAGAGGAAGTGAGTCACTGAGTGGGATGGAGCTACAGCCATTAGCTTGTGAGTTTTGATTGGCAGAGGTCTTTTAAGATTTGTTTTTGTGTATTTGGGACATAAGCTCTACTTTGTGAACATTCTGGAGGTTTGTTTGTGTGGTTTTGTGGGTTTTGATGCATGAGCTTTCCTAGATTACACAGGGGAAGGCGCCACAGCTGAAAGGAAGCGAATCGGCCATCTGTTTGAGGGTTCCACTGTATGAGTTTTGAGAAGGACTAACGGACTAACGGCAATGTTTTCTGTGAGCATTTTTCATGAGAGTTTGATAAGGAGGCCTTCAGTGCAGTTTCACTGCTTGCATGGGACAGAGAGACATGGATGGTGAGAGAAGGGCTGCAGTGACCTGCAGCATTGGTGTCATGTTTGTTCTCCTGCTTGAGGACAGAAATGACCGTACTTGCAAAAACTACAATCTGGCTGTCTGGCTGGAAGATAAAGTAACAACAGCTTGAGGCCAATCTAGTAAAGATGGTGTAGAACTTTGGACGGAACAGAACACTCTCCTGGAAGAGCAACCGGAGGGTGATGCCTCTACATATGAGTAGGAAGAAGGAAAAAGCAAACTCTAGATAAAAATGATAGCACAGGTAAGCAACAACATCATTCTGGGCATCTGTAGTGTACCTTCAAGCCAGACTTGGATGGTGTCTGCCTAGAAAAGATAATCAAACATTAACAAAAATTGTTATAATAATAATAGGAGACTTCAACAACTGATATCTGCTGAAAATCACAGTGTGCCAAGAATGTAAAATCCAACAAATTCCTCACGTGCACTGCTGATACTTCCAGTTTCCAAAAACTGGAGGGGTTGACAAAGTTACTATCTTGGAACAAATTCTTACCAACATGGTAGCACTGGTCTTCAAGGTGGAAGTAGTGGGAACCTTGGGTGGCTGTCATCCTGTGATTCATTAAATGAAAGAAATGTTTAGCCAAGTGTAAATGGACCAACAATCAGTATATTAAAAATGTCAATTTCATTACCGTTTAGGAAATACTGGGTGAGTTTCCATGGTTAGGAATAGAAAGCACTTCATGACGGATGGGAGTTTCTTAAGTGAGATATTGAAGTCACAGTTGCAAAGAATTCCAATGAGAAAGTAAATTGGGAGGTGTCTAATGAACTAAAGATGGTTGTGTAAAAAGGTTTTGGATCAGCTGAGATTTAAAAGGAGCAGGTATGAGAACTGGAAGATGAGACCTTTGGATCAGCTGAGATTTAAAAGGAGCATGTATGAGAACTGGAAGATGAGACCAATCACCAAGAAGAATACAAACAAGAAGAAAAGTTTGGGAAAGCTAAAGTTCAGAATGATCTCAGGCCTAACTGTGTTGTAAATAGTAAAAGACTGTGTCTAAACCAAGAGAAAGAACAAAGAAACAGGAAGTTTGATGTGTGGAGAAGATGGTAAAATGCTGATAAGAGGCAGAGAGAAGTCAGAACCTCAGAAGACAGAGTTAGGATGCAAGATGGCCACAATAGATTGGGGAATTGGGCAAAAACTTTTTTTAAAAAAGAATTTTAGCAGGTATAAATGTAAGAAATTATATTTGGGAAGTAAAAATGAAATGCACAAATACAGAATGGATAACATCTGATTAGACAGCAATAGCTGTAAAAAAAATCTGGAGTCTTAATATACCACAAGCAAGACATGAGTCACGAGGGTGATGTGGTGGCAAAATAAACAAACAGATAAAACAAAGGCCAATGCAATTCTAGGTTGCATCAACGGAAGTATAATGCCCAGATTAGGGGAAGCAACAGCACGACTCTTTTCTGCTTTGGTCAAATCTCACCTGGCATACTGTGTCCAGTTCAGGACACCAGTTTAAGAAGAATATCAACATACTGGAACGACTCTAGGTGGTCAACCAAGATGGTAACGGGCTTGGAAACCAAGGCCTACAAGGAAGTTTGGTGTATTTACCATGAAGAAGAGAAGGCTGAAAGATGATAGCCATCTTCAATAGTAGGACTTTTACGTGGAAGATGGAGCAAGCCTGTTCTCCGATGTGCCATAAGGTAGGATCTGAACCAATGGATCCAAAGTACAAGAAAAGAGATTAAATTAAATATTAGGAGGAATTCCCTGACAATTAGTGTCATGCAACAGTTGAATAGGCTTCTTTAGAAGACAGATCCTCCGTCGTTCAAGATTGGATGGTTGTCTGCAAGGGATACTTAGCTGTGGATTCTTGTACTGGCAGGATGGGCAAGATGACCCTTACAATCTTAAAATCTGATGACAGGCCTAAGCAATACACAACTATTTGTTGTCACGGAACAAACGGAAGGAATACCCATGCAGAAACACATCAGATCCAGGAATCCCTTACTGTTCAGATGTGGTCCCAGGAAGTCATCCAGTCCAGGAAGCCCCAGTGGCTAGTATTGGTGAGCTGGGTCAGCCCAGAGTTTAGAAATATTGCCTAGGCAGATACTCCAAGCTGTAGTGCCATGACTTAGACATGAGAGACTTGCATACAGATCAAAAGACTCTCAGTTATAAAGCTGTAGCAGCTTCTGACAACAGCTTAGTACATATATGTACATAGTTTAACAAGCATCTATGGTAAATTTGGGTTTTCTTATCATAGACCAGCCTTCTGGTGGATTACATGGAACCCTCCAGATGGTTTGAACTAGAGCTCCCATCAGATCCAACCATCAAAGCGATGGAGTGGAGATGGAAATTGTAATTCAGATCTGGAGGACATCAAATTACAGAAGGTTGAATGTGTTCCCCTGAACATGAGTATCAAAACACACGCTTTGCCTACCTTGGGCAGCATATCGACATGACCCATCCTCCACCAATACATTGTAGAATGGCTGGTGAGCACCATGAGGCAAGCTGTGGACATTCATGTTTCGGATCCATTCGTGCCCCATCATACATGATGGATCCCAGCCATATATCACACAGTTATAGCCATACCTAAATTAAAAACAGAGAAGCAAGTCATATGACTCTGTCAAAAGGAGAATCAAAAAGTAATCTGGCAGGCACATTTGTGAGGAATTGAGAGGCTCTGTTCTGAGAATGTCAATGACTGGAATAAATGAGAATGGAAGAATATTACTGGAGGTGACTGATCTCAGAAAGTGCCCTAAGCTAAAGATTTTTTTTCAAGTCATGCATGCAATGTAACTTTCTGATCTGAGAAAACACTAGCTATTGTGAAACATATACAGTGTCTGTGATAGTTCCATCTCTGGTGGCTGGATTTATTAAAGTAACCATCTGAAGCTGTGTCACCTAGCACTGAAACACACTAGTGTTGATTTTGTGAAACACAAAAATCTAGGGGAAAGGAACAGGAAAAGATGTAGCAGATTCACCTCTTGTGTTTCATAATCATGCCAACTGAGTAGCAGATGTCCTTGTGTTTCTCCTCCGAGTGGAGTTTCACATCGGGTCCCGCTTCCTCTTTCCGACGCTCGATATGTTCTAGTGTATGCTGAACTAAGTAGCCCACTGCTCCATGCTGGGAGGGGTCCAGTGCCTGAATATGCTGCAGGATGTCCAGAACCTTGGGAAAGGAAGACAGTGGCACAACACCTTTGGCTTGATGCTACAGACTAGTATACATCTTATAAGGGATCGCCTACAATGCATGGGCTCTTTCTTTTTATATTTCCTCTCTATTCATCCAAAGGTTAACTGGGCCCCTAAAGACTCACACTGGGCAGATCATTACAAATAACTGTTCTTCCATACATGTGGTTAAAAGATGAAGGGAGGGATTACAGAAAATGAGCAATTTTCTATAATTCCCATATTTTCACCCTTGTCCACTGCAACAGAGCAACAGCATGCTCCATAAAGTCCTTTATGGAGAAGAAACCAGCTCACTTGCATTTACTTACAACAGCCCATTCTGTATAATACGTTAAGACTATATACAGTAAATGAAGGCATTCGAGCTTAACTACCTTCTCTGGCCAGATTCCCAAGTGGAAGTACAATCTAGCTTGGAGCATTAGATGCTGCACGTTGTCTGGATACATGGCCAAGTACAAATCCAAAGAGTCTCTTAGGAGTTGGTAGGACTGATCAGTGCTTTCCCTGGTAAACAGAAACATTCAAGTTAAGATCTCACTTTCATATATGTCCATCACCATACTCCTGAGACACCACTGACAGACAAGATGAACAGGCTGCTTACTTGTGTAGAGGGATTCTGTAGCACACCTTTGAGACTAACGCAAAGGAAGAATTCTGTAGTATAAGTTTTTTTTTTTTTAGGCTGAGTCTACTTTATCAGAAGAAACGTTGCTTACTTGTAACTGTGGTTCTTTGAGGGGTCACCTGTGAACTCACACAGATGGGTTGGTATATTCCTGTGCAGCGCCAATCAAATTCTTCCAGAGCTATTGCCAGTGTTTCTGGTGGAAGTCCCATCTCCTTCCTGCGCACTGCAGGCTTCTGTCAATTCCCCTCAGTTCCTAGTCCGCTATGGCAGAAGAACTGAAGGCCAACCAGTGAATATTCTGACCACCTTGGCACAGGAGGAGCATAGGTTGTGTGGATTCACAATGACCACTCAAAGAACCATTTATTTATTTAAACCAATCAATCAAATCAATCAATAGCAATAGCATTTATATTTCTATACCGCTTCATAGTGAACTCAGCACTCTAAGCGGTCTACAATCCATAAGCCAATTGCTTCCAACAAGCTGGGGACTCATTTTACCGACCTATGAAAGGATGGGAGGCTGCGTCAACCTGGAGTCCTCTGAGATTGAACTCACAACGTTGTGGCTGCAGTATGGGAATTTAACCATTGTGCTCACCAATGGCTCCTCTTCATACTGGAAAGAAGTGACTAGTGGGGAGTCACACGGTTCTGTCCTGGGCCCAGTGCTATTCAGCATCTTTATCAATGATGGAATAGAGGGCACACTTATCAAATTTGCAGATGACATCAAATTAGAAGGGGTAGCTAATACCCCTGAGGATCAGAATTCAGTTCTGCAAACTAGAGCTTATGCCCCAAACAGACAAAAACAGTCCTCAAACATTTCTTCAGTCACTAACAACTACAGTGCTGCTGTTTCATGGAGGAGGAAACAGGGCAACAGAGGTGGGAAGTATATTTTCACAGTTTGGAAAAATAGCTTAGTTTTCAAACCTCAATTCCAATTCAAGCTAAGGGGGGTTGTGTGTTGTTGTTCCCTGGGCCTTACAGGCTTAGGAGAGATAGGTGAAGGGAGGCTTGGGAGAGGTGAGAGAATATGTTTTTCTTCAGCTGTGGAAAAAGGAATGTGCCCTAGAGTACCCAGCATCATTCAACTGCATGCTATATTGATATAATCCTTACAACATTTTGTGAGGTAGCTCAGTTTTATCATCCTCTATACTGCAGTTAGAGGGCTAAGGGCAAACAAGGATGGTTTCCCTATGACTTGAAATTGGGTTCATAGCTCAGTATTGCTCATAACTCTTGTCTGCTGCATTATATCATCACCAAATTCTGAGATTTCAGGTCTTGTTGAAATAGAGGTTTTAATACGATACTTGACTAGCCCTTACCGTTTTCCAATGTTTAACAAGTTGCCCACCATTCGTTGCAAAACCTCCTTCGCCGTTGCCACACCATAGAATTCCTCAGTCACATGGTGTCCAATCAAGTATTCACACTCCTTCACTGTGAGCTGTTTTCCCTTCCCAAAAGCATCGATATAAACATAGTCAAAAATGTTGGTGCTTCTGGGGAAAATGTCAAGAAAATGGAAGCTAAGCACTAAGATGATTTTACCTGGCATAACACAGTTCTTGTTCTAGAGGTAAGAAGGTATTATTCTTGCATGCAACAATGAGATGTCATTTTCATGGCAGGGGTTGTGCATGTCTTGACATGGTCCTGATGCCTATGGTCACATATGTAGGTTAGGCAGACAGGCAGGAAATCTAAATTCTAAATGCCTCACAAAATTACAAATCTCTGAATTCCATAAAATGAAGCCATGGCTCTTAAAGGGGTATAAAAGTGCTATAATTGTGTAGTGTGCTATAACTGTGTGGGGAAGCTTAACAGTTTTCTTGCCTGAAACGGTTGCCGTTCTCAGTCTTTGCCCACTCAGAAAACAGCTTCACAATGGAAAGAGCAAGAGTCAAGTGGAACGGGGAAAGCTTACCCTTTTGTCCCTTGGCACCACCTGAGCAGAAAGTGACTGGGAAAGTTGACTGGCTCAAGTTGAACACCCAGCTGCCTGGCAATTGTCAAATAAAGCACAGATAAACTGATTGGGATTCCAGTCCTGTGGATCAAAACCTTTAAAAAAGGAGACCAACAACAATGCATAAATAGTTGGCCCTCTGATCTGTGATTTTTTTTCTCCTAAAAGGAGACATCAGTCTGCAGTCCTGCAGTACAAAGGATTGCTCTTAAGAAGAGGCATACAGAAAGCCCCAGAAAGCCACTGGTAAATCTGAAGGAAGTTACTATATCTGTCTCTTTGGGGGAGTGGCACAAACTGGCATATATAATTGAAAAATTAATTGCACTTTTTTGCTCCTTTTTCTGGTTTAATTTAGTCACACGAAGTTCATTTTACCTGGCGGATGTATGAATTCAGAGAATTGTAGTAATCCACCTCGTTCCCTTTGTATTTTAATTGCTCATAAAGGACATAGTTCATGGCATCAAGAACCTGCCTCTGAAGCTCCACCTGAGATATTATCAAGGCATCTCCTGAAATATGGTAAGAAGAGTTAAATAAAAGAGTGCTCATATTGCAAATTCTGGAACAGTTCTGAATTTATGGAGAGGGAAAAGCAGGATTATAGCCTCTGGTCTTAAAGGGATGTATCATGATGCTAGAAAGAGCATCTGTGTGCACTAACTGTACTTCTGTACCTTGGGCAGAAAAAGGTTCCTTAACCTTTCAACAGAATCATTACTGGCTAAATCTGGAATGTGGAAACTCTGCCATTTCAGATACAGTGGTACCCCGGGATACGAATGCGCCGGGTTACGAATTTTTCGGGATACGAAAAAATCCCATAGGGATTTATTGCTTCGGCTTACGAAGGTTTCTTCGGGTTACGAAAAAACCGCGGCGCTATTTTCCGCCACCGGAGGGCAGCAGAGAGCTATTTTTCCATTAGCGCCTATGGGAATTCGGCTTACGAAGGTATTTCGGGTTACGAAATTAACCGCGGAACGAATTAATTTCGTAACCCGGGGTACCACTGTATTTTGGACTATAGTTCCCACAGTCCCTTACCTCTGGCTAAACTGGCTGGGGGTTCTGAGACTTGAAATCCAAAAACATTCTGAGGACCAAAGATTCCACACCCTGGGCTAGGTGAAACAATCGTGTGACTCAAAAGAAAGCAATTTCTTATGCTCTTATCTTCTTTTTTTCTGTCCTGAACATTCCAGTGTTATAGGTGCAGAATAAGACATTTTGCCTGTCTTAACCCTTCCTCCCTTACTTCTCATGACAACTCCCTCCTTCGCCACTCTCACTTGGTCCATATCCATTTTCAGACCAACTTACCTCTTTTCCTGCCCTTGTTTTTTTATACCCTCTCTTTTCTGTTTTCCTCCTTCCTCTCTAGAATTAAAGCTGCTCAGCCAATACTGGGCAGAGATCCACCTGTTTCTCCATTTCATCAAGGCCTAAAATTTCATCACCACAAAACCAACACATGCTATGGAATGCTCATGGTGCTTGTTTCACAGAATAGGAACATCACCAAAGGAAAAGGCTGATATGAAAGCAGATTATTACCATTATTACCATACCTGCTTTGGAGGTCACACTTGGATGTCTGGCATTTTTGGATTTCAAGTATTTACGAACTTTAGCAGCAATATCATCAACCTGTGCTTGGACAGTTTCCAAGCAGATGTCCAACAATGGGTTACAATACTGGTCAACCAAGACAGCCCCTAGAAAAGTCAGAAGAAAGCCAGAACATGAGTTTGTCTTTTATAAAGCATCAAAGCCATTAATAAAATTATTCTCTTGACATCAATTATATATTTGTATTATCACTTTGCTATACATGTACACAATACAGATTACTGTTGTACAATTTAATCTTTTCCCATCATATCTCCTTAGAGAACAGTCTGCCCTAAATCTAATTGTTATCATATCATCGTAAATCATATGATAGGTGAAAAGGAACTGAGGGTAGTAGCGCTTGCTGCTATTTATGCTGGTCCCCAAAGGGTTACTGCCCAAATCTATTCAGTTCTGGAACATTCCGTGAGTCAGATCTGCATAGGAGGAAGACCCAGTTGTGTGAAGCACAGGGACCACAAAGAAGCAGCAGAACTTAAGCCACATCCAATGGCCCCTCAACTGGCTTTTGGCCAGCCTCAAGATTACATCCTAAAATGTGCAGTGCTAGCAAAGAAAGAAAAGCAAATGGATCTTTAACACCCAGATAAACACACAATGCACATATTTCAGAAACAATGTTTGAGAATGGAGGAAAGAAAGCATTTTATAAGAGAACGTACGCAAAAGCTCAAGTTATTAATCTGTCACCAGTTGAAACACATTTGCTCATCACTTCTATTCATGAAGTTTTGATTCAGGTACACACGTCTTTACAAGGCTCACTGATTTTACACTACAAACACATTATTACTTGTTACCTCCTACAGGCCTTGAACTAACCTTCTAAACAGGACTGTTCATCTGGTGGGCGTTGAAGATAAGCCTTCAGTTTCTTTAAAATGTTTTGCTGCCGCAGGAAGTAAAGAATTTTCTTTGCATAGTACTTCCATGTCAAGCCTTTCCTACAGAACAAAGGTGAAGCACCATTATGGTGAATGACTGCTTGGAAGATTTCCCAAAGAATGAAAAGCAGTAGACCAAGAACACAAAGAAAAGGTCTTAAGTTTATGAAAGAGTAGTGAAGCATAGCCCAGGAAGGACAATGAGACATCCAAAGGACAAAGCAGATTCTTATTAAAATAGTTCAGACTACTTCCATTAATTAGAAAGAAAGTTGTGCCCTTAAACCAGTGGTGGCGAACCTATGGCACATGTGCCAGAGGTGGCACTCAGAGCCCTCTCTATGGGCACACGCACCATCGTCCCAACACAGAGTTCACTAGAGTTTGTCACTAGGAAAGCCAGAGGAACGCAGCACTTTGTGATAAATAAGTGGGTTTTGGGTTGCAGTTTGGGCACTCGGTCTCTAAAAGGTTTGCCATCACTGCCTTAAACCATAATTTTATTTACAGGACACAAAGCCCGTGAAGTGTACACAGATCTATTATGTAGTTCAAATGCTTCCATCTTGGTTGGGTGTCTGTTTCCCATCACCATTTTGTCAAAATTTTCCCACCTACACAGTCAGACTAGACGGCCTTCTGTCGGGGATGATTTGATTTGGATTTCCTGCATGGCAGGGGGTTGGACTAGATGGCCCTTGCAGTCTCTTCCAATTCTATGATTCTACAGTGGGTCCTCGCCTTATGCGGGGATCCGTTCCGGATCCCTCCGCATAAGGCGAATTCCGCCTATGCTCAAGCCCCATTGGAAACAATGGGGCTTGTGTGCGGTGGCGCGCGGGGCGCAATGGGCGCGCGTGCCCATTCAATTGAATGGGATGCACCGCCCCTTCCGCCTCCGCACTCGCCCTGCGGCTTGAGTGCGTATGCTCAAGCTGCGTAAAGCGCGCCCGCGTATGACGCGGGCACGCTGTACTATGAAAGGATGATCTCAACATGTAGTAAAGAAGAGTTGCTACTTAGTATAAAAACTGTCTATTTGCCTACCACTGAGTAGCATTGCTGTATGAGTCTTACTTAAAAGTCTGCTAGATAGTTTTATTGATAATTGGGGATGGTAGGTAAATATATGAACACCTTGTTCTAAACATTTTATTCATAATTTTCCACAATTCATTTATGTTGTTTTTTTCAGGGGGGGGGGGGGGAGCAGGGCTTTTTTCCTTCTAGATTTGTCAGGTTCCCTAGGCCTTCATATGTCTAGCCATGATACTCAATGGGTGACCTTGGTCATGAATTAAATGTTGCAGCCCTAGCAGAAATACAATTTAGTTCTGCTGTTTGAGCACAGCAAACACAAGTAGCATCTTTCACACTCACTAAAAAATTAACAAAATGAATGTTCTCCCCATCCGATCCTAGCCATTTAGATTCAGCCTTACCTTCCTTCCATGTTAAGGATAGACATCAGCTCATCTTCAAAGAAGTGGCTTGGGCATCCAAGTGTTTCAATATCACTGAAGCCATCACAGGGCACCTAGCAAGAGAATGCAACATTATCTTCGCGGCTAAGGAGCTGCTCGTAACAAGGTAACAAAAGAGTCACACAGGAAACTGTGATGCAAAATGCCTTTGCATACTGATCCAGAATAACATGGCTATGTCTTTGAATTCTAGGAAACAATGATGCAATGTAGCCAATCAGGTCTATTTATCTGACAATGTCACACAGGGTCAAAGAAAACCAAATACAAGCATGAAGGAACTTCCAGAGAACTACCGGGGAACCTGGGAAGGCAATTTTTATATTGCCCAAGCTGTTTGTGAAAGCTCTCTTCCATGTGACTTGCACCTAGTATTCTTGTGCTATCAAAGGGCGGTAACAACAGTTCAGTACATGTACAGTGGTACCCCGGGATACGAATTGATCGCGTTACGAAATTTCCGGGATACGAAAAAGTTAGATTGGAAAAAACTGTTCCGGGATACGATGTTTTTTTCGGGTTACGAAATTTATTTCGGCGCGAAATTCAAACGCAAAGCGCGGCTAGCGGCTTTCCAGCGCTAACGGAAAGCCTTTTCGGGTTGCGAAATTACTCGGGTTACGAACGGAGCGGCGGAACGAATTAATTTCGTAACCCGAGGTAGCACTGTATATCAAAATTCATCCAAAAGATAAACAGCAAGCCCCTGCACAGATGATCTTCATCCCAGGTTACCTTGAAGAACAAAAGTTTCACTTAACATCAAGAATGATTTCCATTATAAACACAAAAGCTTGTATGGAAAGACACTCTTGTGTAAGAGGAAGTTCTCCAGCATGTATCTGCCACACTAAGATGGTATGCTTTAGATGTATATAATGTATTAATTGAATAAGTATAGGAAGGAAGTGTATAAAGATATATGGAGCTAATTAAGCTGCCAAATGGACAATAATCTGTTTTATACAATTATATAAGTATTATGTTAAACCTGTTTGAGATATACCTTGATGAATAGCACTCAACATTGGTCAGAACCTTGGATAAATTTTTCTATTTTCTTATTCGAAGCAAGAGACAGGGCTAGGACTCTCAAGCAAGGGATGAGGAAAGTGAAGCTCTCCAGACACTGATGGGTTGCATTTGACAACATTCCTTACCATTGCCTATGATGGCTAGGGATGCTGGAAGATGCAGTCCAACACCATCTGAAGGGCCCTGCATTGCCCACCCAACAGGCAGAGGAAGACAAAAGTAGGAGAGGTCTGCTATATCCAGAGATTACAGCACAGTTAGACATCTTACGTGCTCTGAGAAGAACCTTTTGGAGAAGGATGCTACAATTCTTTGAGCTTCCAAACCAGCTTTGTGTCGCTCTTTGTATTCTTCCAGCCAATTTACATTATCAGCTTGGTTATAGTATTTCATTAATGATGGCCACCTGTATAGAGGAAGAGACAAACAAAAGAGTAGTTTACTTTTCAAGTCTTCATGCAATAGTTCAAAATGTGATCAGGACACTAGCTCCCAGGCTGGCAAAAACTGGTTGTTTGCTACTGGTTGGACACCCTAAGAACCTCATTCTTCTTTTTCCTAATTAACTTTAGATTTGATGAAGAGATACAACAATAGCAAAACAAAACAATCACAGAAGATGAGGAAAGTTTTCAAAGCTGGCTGCTGATCTTGAACCAATGACCTAGTAGGGAAGCATTCCTCTTCCACTTAGCTCAGGAAAACTATTATTTTGAGCAACCAAAGCAACAATAGAACCACTTCTAATTGGATAAAACAGCTTGAAGACATTGCCTTGGCAAAGCCAGGTTTGACCCACAGCTTCCTTTTCCCTCACTGCCGGAAAAGCTGTTAATTCAAAATGCAGTGATGCCTTAACTCCCTAAAAAGGATGGGTTAAAAAATAGCACTTGAACTCACACTCAGTTCTGCAGCTGATGTACATACCGACCGGGGGTAAAAGAAGCACTGTTCAACCCCCCACAAAACAGGGAAACCAATGTCTACTGACAGTTAGAGCATCCTTAGAAGTCTGGACAAAGGTTCAAGTGTTTAGCAACAATGAAGCAGAATCAGATGATGGAAGATGCTTGTGACATTAAAGACTAACAATTGCACTGCTGGTAGCCCTAAACAAGGAGATGGGCATAGGTATTTATAGGACCCCTAGTCTCATTATATACCTGTCCTATGTTAAGATTTTCTGGACATTCCCTTTGAAAATACCATCATCGGTGGAGTTTTCTCCTGTGTTGTTCCCAGAATGCACTCCCTACCCACTCGTAATCAGTTTCTCCTCTTACTACTTTTAGTAAGGCTGTGAAGACATCTCTCTTCAATATGGTATTTAAACTATTTTGATGGTTTTTTAAATTAGAATTTTAATGATTTGATTGTTTAATTTCTTTTCAGTGATGTAAGTTAGATGCCTTCAGCGCTTTTTTTAAAGTGGAAAGGCAGGTTCAAAACAAAAGAAATAAAAATAATCTTAAAATGACATCCTCAGAAGCCTCACTGAGAACAACAGGAATTACTCCTAGGCCAACAAGTATAGATTTACAACCCCAATGACTCATGCTAAAGGCAGCCTGTTAATAAAAATTAGCTTAAAAAACACAGTTTCTGTTGCAATATTTATTTATTGAAAGATTTTAGTTCCTATTAAACGTGATACCTGAACTTTGGACTTCTACAAGTTACTGTCAACATCGTCAGTGGAGTATCCTCCAGCTTTGGACTACAACTCCCAATAGCCTCAGCTAGCATCACCAGGGATTATAGAAATCCTGGCCCTAAATATCTAAGGTCACTGAGGAAGTTTGATCTATGCTGAAATGCAATGACTCTCCAAGGATGTTTCCCAGTCTTACCTGGCAATATCAGAGACTGAGCCTGGGACCTTCTGCATACAAAGCAGGTGCTATATCACTGAGCTTTTAGCTTTCCCCTGATGCAGTGCCCTCAGGTCTCAGTGGCAGAGGCTACTGCACCTTGGCAGAAAACCATCGTAGGGAGGAATATTGTTTTTAATGTTGTCCTTAGTTCTGAGAACTCGTTGCATCAAAAACTGCATACTGTACATTTGAAACAAGCAAGAATTCTATCCCTCCCCCCCAAAAAAACCCCTGGGCTATGGGACTGACTACAGAGGTTGCACACTGCCTGCACACTATCAGATAATATTCGTAGTTGGCTGGTGCTGTGGGTTGGCAAGGCCAAAGGACGGATGGAGGGAATTGGTCTCAGATGACATATGCCCTGGGCCTTCTTGCCAACACAGCACCCTTAACCCTGCTACAAGCTCAGAGGGAAGAACAGAAACAAATGAGGCAAGAATCTAGCATTCATTCTTGCCAAAAAATGGAGGAGCTTGCTGCTTGCTCCCTATTCCCCATGTGTCCTGAGCACAGGACAGATGTGCCCACAGCTGCTCTCTGTGGCATCAACCACAAACCTGTGTTTGATTTCTTGGGGAAAGGAAGAGGGATGGAGCCCAATCCAAAAATGGACAGTAATTCTGGACTGCTACCTGCTGTGTCCCTGGTGCCTTGGAAGCTTCTGTGACACTATGGCTTAACAGCGCACCTGCCCATCTATTCAGGAAGGTTTTCTGGAAAGAAACTGCAACATAACATGACTGCAAGACAAAACACTACTGGAGTGCACCATAGCTAACCTGCACATGCCTTCCTTGAGGATGTCAAAAATATGTTGAATTGGGCCATGTGTATCTTTCCTTTCTTTGTCAGTTTCTGGACAATGACCAGCTGAATGTACTTTTAGAATGTGAAAGGAAAGCAAGTACTAAGGTAGAAACTACAAGTCAAGGGAGATCTGACAGTCATAGGCCCGAAGCAGACAGGCAGCAGGGCAACATGGGCCAAGCCCATGCTATGCTGCCCCGGATCCTGACCTGGGTCAGTCCCTGGGCTGTGCAGTGATGGGCAGGTGTTTATACGGCCGCCTGCCGCTGTGCCATGGACCCGCTACTACTGTATGCCCTCCACCATCATGTCTGCTGAGAAGACGCCCGTCGTAGCCTGTAAGGGTGAAAATGGGGCGCTTGCTACACCCGTGTGGCCATATTCCTCCCCCATCTGACATCACAGGCTGCAACATCCGTCTGGCCATGCTCCCCTCCAGGGTCCCAGATGTTACAGTCACACCATTATCTCTCCCTCCCCCATACCAACCTTCTCCTAATGCAACTTAAATTCAATATTTAAAGCTGCCATCTGACCAAGGAAGAGAGGACAAGAGCGCACACCAGGCAGCAGGAATTATCATTCTCCCTCTCCGAGGAAGAAAAACCTCACTAAATAAAACTTGCCAAGAAAACTCTGTGATAGGTTCACTTTAGGATTGCCGTAAGTTTTAAACAACTTAAAGGCACACAACCATAACTTTCTCTGTGTGTGTAGAGCGAGAGAGAGAGAGCTCACCAACAAATACCAGGTACTATAGGTTGTATGTCAGAGGAAAGAACTGGAAAAACCATCTTGGAGTATTCCTTGCCTAAGAAAACCCTATGAAATTCATGGGGTCACCATATGCTGACTAATTGAAGACCCACACGTGTGTACATAAGTGCACGTGTTGCATGTACATAGATATATACATGTATCTAAGTCCAGAAAAGGTAAGCTAAATTACACAGCAATATGTAAGCTAAATTACACAGCAATATGATCTGTGTTGTGTGAACAGAGGAAAGACAAGAAATGAAGGTTTTACAGCCTGGTCCTCCACAACCCCACTCCAAAACAGCTAAAAGCATTTGGACCAAACCTCAAGGCTTTCTGCTTTTGTGCAGATCTCTTCTCAGAAGCCATTCTATTTCTAAGCAAGTCTAGTGTATCTCCCACTCAGTGGTCCAGTGGCTCAATTTTATATAGTGAATCAGTGGGATACTTCTAGTGACAGTTTTTTAAATTCACTTGAATCACTCAGTCCATTTTAAAGCAAAGTAACTCTGGAATACACACCCTCAGATCCCCCTGAACATGTATGCCAAGTTTCAGAGATCTCAGTTGCACAGTTGTAGAGTGGATGCACCGACTCTTTCATTGTGATTATAAAGATGCCACCTTGTATATTTTAATGACTTTTAATGTTTCTGTCTTTATTCTTTTATTTTAGATTGGCTATGCACAACCTTGGTGGTCTTCTGGCAAAGAGGACAGAATAAAAATATTAATAACAAATCACCCTCACCCCCAACCTAGAACAGCATGAAGGTTTTAATCCAGGATGACAATTGGTAAATGTGACTTGGACCAAAAAGAAAATCACTGTAGGAGAGCAAAGCATAACTTCTAGGCATTCATACTAACACATACAACTGTGACTACAAATGAGCTGGAGAGATATATGTAAATGTCTGTTCCTGGCCTATTTTTGAGCACAGGGAAGTTCATGTGCAGCCTGGCTTTGTCCATGTCTTGGCAGAGGAAGAAAAGTTTTATCGCTTTTTGCGACTGCCAGCTGGCTTGTAAAACGCCAATGGAACAGTTCAAAGGAAGAGACTATTCGCACCACACCTGCGAAAGAGACTGCTTGAACAATGGACAGATCACCAAGCTATAACTCTGGGTTGCTTTCCAGGCTGGGTCTGCGATTCATAGTTTGTCTTGATCATGTCGGCAGCCAAGTTGGACCTTTAAAAGATTCAGATCCAACTGTGAGAGCCATTGTAGGTTGGTGATAATAGAGGCCTGTATTCCAAAAGCATCCGTTTCTTTGATTGCTGGACGTTTTGGCAGAAGTCAAGATATTGACCCCGTTCCTCTGGGCCAGACTCCAACCTGAGCAATTACATCCGAGTGCCTTAAAATTCTCTCTGCAATTTCATTTGGAGGAGTTATTTTTTTTACTCACTGCCCTAAAATAAATAGTGGCAGTAATAATGTAACACACCAGAGCCATGTTCCAAAGGAAGCTTCGTTTGGCCCATGCTGGCAATTAGACTGCTAAACCCATCCGCTCCGCATGAGGAGAGAATGAAAGCAAGCAGGTACAGAAAGTGGCTTTCATTCTTAGCAATGGTACTAAGGGGTGTAATGAACTAAGACAGACGATAAATGTCTGCCTTTATGATCATCATCAGTTAGGTAAACAGAGAGCAAAATGGCCCAAGATTAGCTTCAGTGCAAGGAAGTGCAAAGTGATACAGCATATTGGAACAAACAGTCCTGATCTTACATAAGAATTGATGGGATCTGAACTGACAGTGACAGACCAAGAGAGAGCTTTTTGAAACCGCAGAGGATAACAATATGGAAGTGTCAGCTACGGAAATAGGGAATGCAACACAAGGAACTGTTAGGAAAGTGACTGACATTAAGACAGTAGGTAAATCTATGGTGGATGGATGAATGAATGAATAAACAAATGAATAAGTAAAGTTGCATTTGGAATACCATGGAAGCTCTGGTCATCTCAACTCAAAAAGGATAAGGAAGAATTCTTTTGAGAACCGAAGGTTTAGCAAGAAAGGGCTTTGAAGCAGGTGCTGTACTTTAAAAAAAAACAAACTGTACTGTGGTTTTTTAAATGGCTATCTGTAACTGCACCTTTTCAAATGTTTTCAAATGCCGGTGATATATTATTTCTGTTTGGGGCATGTGGTGGGCATTGGCTGTTTTCTTTGTTTTGGTGTGCTGTGTGTTTTGCCTGGGTTATGCATATGTCTATGTAAATACGTTGCCTGGTTTGGGTTTTTTGCTTGTAGTTGTGTGCCTTCAAGTTGATAATAATAATAATAATAATAATAATAATAATAATAATAATAATAGATTTTATTTTTATCCCGCTTTTCCGCGATGATCAAAGTGGCTTTCAGATTAAAATTCAACATAAAAATACATACATATCAATAAAAACAATGTAAAAATATCATATTAAAAACTACTACACAGCCAGCTTGGTTGAACTGATCCAAAAACATTGCGAAAATCGTTACACAATAGGGGGAGAGAGCATAATATCACATCTCATGGGGGGAAAGTTTGGTGAAAGAAAAAGGTCTTAAGGTTCCTTCTGAAAAGGTCCAGGGAGGTGGTGGAACGGAGCTCGTCGGGAAGGTTGTTCCACATGTTTGGGGCCGAGATGGAAAAAGCCCTTTGTGAGGTCGCCGCATATTGCACAGTTGGGACCTTCAGCAGATTCTTCCCGGCTGACCTGAGTGTGCGGGGCGGATTATATGGGGGGAGGCAGTCCTCCAAGTACCCTGAGCCCAAACCATTTAGGGCTTTATAGGTAATTACCAACACCTTGTATTGGGCCCGGAAGCGAATAGGCAGCCAATGGAGATCTTTTAGGATAGGTGTTATATGGTCTGCCCTGGAACATCCAGCGACCAATCTCGCAGCCATGTTCTGCACTAATTGAAGCTTCCGGGTTTGGTACAAGGGTTGCCCTATGTAGAGCGCATTGCAGAAATCCAATCGAGAGGTTACCAGAGCGTGTACTAGTTTCAAGGTCCCCCTGGTCCAGGCAGGGTCGCAGCTGGCGTATCAGCCGAAGCTGATAACAAGCACTTCTGACCGTCACATCCACCTGAGATGTCAGTTGGAGCCACGAGTCCAGAAGCACTCCCAAGCTGCAAACTGAGTCCTTCAGGGGGAGCGTGACCCCATTCAGGACAGGTGGACAAATTTCACTACCCGGGCCTGGGGAACCTATCACCAGTACTTCCGTTTTCTCTGGATTCAGGCTGAGTTTGTTTTTCCTCATCCAGCCCATTACCAACTCCAAGCAGGCATTTAGAGGAGAGATGCCATCTCTAGTCACTGCATCAGTCGGTTCCCAACTTATGGTGACCCTAACACGGGGCTTTCTTGGCAAGATTTGTTCAGAGAGGTTTTTTTGCCACTGCCTTCCCCTGAGGAAGTGTGACCTGTCCAATGTCACCCAGTGGAGCTCCATGCCTGAGCCAGGGTTCAAACCCTGGTCTCCAGTCATAGTCCAACGCTCAAACCACTATGCTGTGCTGGCTCTTGGATTTTTTTTTGTACAGTGTGCATTTTGCCTGGTATATGTGTGAAGACAGTGAAATAGCTGATCGATTTCCTTTCCCTCGGCTCAGACGCCAGTCAAAAATGAAGCCTGCAGCCAAGAAATCAAGTAACTTGGAATGGCAGCTATGAAGGAATTAGGCAAGATTTGACTGTAAAAGATACACCCCTGAGAAAGAAAGACAGGATCATCACACCAACAGGATGTAAAAGCTGGACACCGAAGCAAAGTACCAGGAAAGTCAATGCATTTGAAAAGTGGTGCTGGACAGGAGTTGTATGGATACCACCAAACATCAAAAGACAAATGTATGTGGCCTAGAGCAAATCAAGCCTGGACTCTCACAAGAACCCACATTAAAGGAACTGAGGGGATTCTATGCTATGATTCTACGCAGTCCAAAACCCACGGCAGAAACCACACACTCTGAGACGGCTTGAACTGCCCTGGCAGCATTCCCCAATGTTTCCCTATGGGCAACTGTTCCTCAATGCTCCCCTATGGGCAAGTCTTCCCCAATGCTCCCCTGTGGGCAAGTCTTCCCCAATGCTTCCCTGTGGGCAAGTCTTCCCCAATGCTTGTGGGCAATCTTCCCCAATGCTTCCCTGTGGGCAAATTCTTCCCCAATGCTTCCCTGTGGGAAGTCTTCCCAATGCTTCCTGTGGGCAGGTTTCCCAAATGTTTCCGGGGAGAAAGCTGTGGGCAGGTCTTCCCCAATGTTTCCCTGTGGGCAGGTCCCTTCCCCAATGCTTCCCTGTGGGCAGGTCTTCCCCAATGCTTCCTATGGGCAGGTCTTCCCCAATGCTTCCCTATGGGCAGGTCTTCCCAATGCTTCCCTAGGGGCAGGTCTTCCCACAATGCTTCCCTATGGCAAGTCTTCCCCAATGTTCCCATGGGCAGGTCTTCCCCACTGTTTCCCTATGGGCAGGTCTTCCCCAATGTTTCCTATGGGCAGGTCTTCCCCAATGCTTCCTATGGGCAGGTCTTCCCCAATGCTTCCCTATGGCAGGTCTTGCCCAATGCTTCCCTATGGGAGGTCTTGCCAATGCTTCCCTATGGGCAAGTCTTGCCCAATGCTTCCCATGGGCAATCTGCCCATGCGTCCCTATGGGAAGTCTTGCCCAATGCTTCCCTATGGGCAAGTCTGCCCAAAGCTTCCCTATGGGCAAGTCTTCCCCAATGCTTCCCTATGGGCAAGTCTTCCCAATGATTCCCATGGGCAAGTCTTCCCCAAGCTTCCCTATGGGCAAGTCTTCCCCAATGCTTCCCTTGGGCAAGTCTTCCACAATGTTTCCCTATGGGCCAGTCTTCCCCAATGATTCCCTATGGGCACGTCTTCCCACAATGCTTCACCTATGGGCAAGTCTTCCCACAATGTTTTCCCTATGGGCAAGTCTTCCCCAATGATTCCCTATGGGCAAGTCTTCCCCAATGCTTCCCTATGGGCAGTCTTTCCCCAATGCTTCCCTATGGGCAGTTCTCCCCAATGCTTCCTTCGAGGGCAAGTTTCCCCAATGCTCCCTATGGGCAAGTCTTCCACAATGTTTCCCTATGGGCAAGTCTTGCCCAATGCTTCCCTATGGGCAAGTCTTGCCAAGCTTCCCTATGGGCAAGTCTTCCCCAATGCTTCCCTATGGGCAGGTCTTGCCAATGCTTTCCCTATGGGCAAGTACCCCCGTTGGCCCAATGCTTCCCTAGGGCAGTCTTGCCCAATGCTGTCCCTGAAGGGCAAGTCTTGCCCAATGCTTCCCTATGGGCCAAGTCTTGGCCCCAATGCTTCCCTATGGCAAGTCTTCCCCAATGCTCAGGGCCAACCCCAATGCTGTCCCTATGGGCAAGTCTTCCGCCAATGCTTCCCTGATGTGGCAAGTCTTCCCAATGCTCCCTATGGGCAAGTCTTCCCAATGCTTCCCTATGGGCAAGTCTTCCCAATGCTTCCCTATGGGCAAGTCTTGACCCAATGCTTCCCTGTGGGCAGGTCTTCCCCAATGCTTCCCTGTGGGCAAGTCTTCCCCAATGCTTCCCTATGGGCAAGTCTTCCCCAATGCTTCCCTATGGGCAAGTCTTCCCCAATGCTTCCCTATGGGCAAGTCTTCCCCAATGCTTCCCTATGGGCAAGTCTTCCCCAATGCTTCCCTATGGGCAAGTCTTCCCCAATGCTTCCCTATGGGCAAGTCTTCCCCAATGCTTCCCTATGGGCAAGTCTTCCACAATGTTTCCCTATGGGCAAGTCTTCCCCAATGATTTCCTATAGGCAACTCTTCCCCAATGCTTCCCTATGGGCAAGCATTCGCCCATGATTCTCTATGGGCAAGTATGGTTTCCCTATGGGCAAGCACTGCCATTTGTTTTAGTACCTCCCCGCTTTAACTCTTGGTGGCTCATGGCTGTGGAATTCTGGGAGTTGGAGTTTGTTGTGGGGCCCCGAGCGGAGCTCCACAACAAACTCCAACTCCCAGAATTAAACAGCCATGAGCCACCAAGAATTAAAGCGGTGCCAAAGCGGGTTATCTCTCCAGTGCGGATACACTGACCGCATTTGTTCCGTGGGGCTTGTGCCTGCAGGAGTCCTCCCCCCGAGTCCTCTCTGCCCTGCCCTCTGCCCATGCTCCGAGGCCCTCTCTCCCGGCGCAGGGCCCCACCTGAGTCGGAACTGCTCCCGCCAGACCTTCCCGCGGGGCTGCGAGGCCTCCCTCAGGCGGCGGCAAGTGGCGGCCAAGTGGCTGAGGTCGAGGGCGCTGAGGGCGCCGCAGCAGAGAATGGACTCCAGCAGCTCCCCCGGCAGCTCCGTCAGGCTCAGCGGGCCTGGGCTCGCCGTCCCCGCGGCCTCCTCTTCCTCCCGGCCGGGCTCCAACGCCGAGACGCTCGGCTCGTCCCTCCGCTGAGGAGACGACGGAGACGCCGCCGCCGCCGCCGCCGCCATCTTGGCTGTTTCCCTGGGAGCGAGGAGGAGGCCACCACCAAGGGACCATCTCCAAGGAGAGCCAGGAGGAGGAGAGGGCGGGGCGCCTCAGGGAGCGTCGCGCAAGTGCCTCCCTTCCCCAAAACGCGCGGGCCTCGCCTTGGCGCCCTTTGCCGCCCCCTTCAGGCCAAGAGCCGCAACTTCCAGGCCTCGGCGCTGGGGAGCCCTGGCGGCGCAGCAGTGAAATGCCTGTACTGCAGCCACTTACTCACTCGCCTGCATCGCAAAGGAGTCGGGACTAGGCTCCAAGGGACTCCTTCCTGGCTCTCGGGCGCCCTCCGGTGGCTGCATTCAAGCACACTTCCCAAGGCTAGCCACCGGAGGGCGCCCGAGAGCCAGACAGCGTGGCTCTTTAGCCGGCTGCTCTTAGGCGGCTAAGATCTTATCCGCCCCCAAATGCTGTGCCTTGTGAGGATGATGGGAAGTGTCCTCCAAGACCCCCTCCCCCTCCAATGCTGTGCCTTCTGAGGTTGATGGGAAGTCAGGGTCGATTCAGCCTGGCATTCTTTTGAGCCCCGGCTCGCAGTGTCCCCAGACTGTGCTCTTTCAGGGAACTTTGGACTTCAGCTCCCAGCATCCCAGGCTATTGGCCAACGTGGCTGACACTTCTGGGAGATGAAGTCCAAAGTCTCTGAAAGGGCACCCATTGTGGACCACTGGGAGTGTTTAAGTGCACTGATAAGTGGTATAGAAATGTACTTGCTGTTGCACTTTTGAGTGCGCCAGCTGCTTCCCATTGCATTCTGGGGTTTGTAGTTCAGTGAGGCCTAAGAGCTCTCTGGATGAGAATTCTAAATGCCCCTATTTAAACTTCAAATCCCAGAATGCAACAGGAGGCAGCTAGAGAAGTTAAAGTGAAATAGCAGCACTATGTGTAGTGCAGACATGTGCTGTGTGGCGCATGTTTGCCCTGCTTTGTCCCGTTTTGTTTAGTGATCCCAGGTTCGAGTACAAAGGTGGGTTAGAAGGCCATTTTCAGCACCTCTGATGTTTCCACTGAGTTGTCCACCATGACTTCAAGATCCCTTTCCCTGTCAGCTCCTCCTAAGTGTATGTATCCACTCTGTCGGAAGTTAGAATAAAGCATGGGTTCCACTGGCATGCTGAGTTCTGTGTCAGTGTTCTGGTGAGCCATCCACCTCTGCTTAATGTACCAGCTGGACACTTACACGTTTAAACAACCATGTGGCACCTGCGTATTTTATTTTAAAATGGCAGCCACAGGAGAGAATAATAGTGGCTTGTTCCATGCGGAAGAAAGGAAGGACTAAGGGCCAATGCTGCCAGAGACAATTTTTATTCTAACCCTGAGTAGCTGATGTTCAGGCATGGTCTCAATCTCTGCAGAGGTAACCAGTCGAGGTTTGCTTTACTATTTGACCAGACAGCATTGGGCCTTGGTCCTCCTTTTCCTTCGACCTAAGCATTGGAATAGGGCTGGCCTAAGACCTCTTGCTGCCCGAGAGAGGGCAAGATGCCACCCTCTCCCCATAATGCCATGTACAGAAACCTGATGAATTGGCCGTTCAATCTTACTTCAACCCTGTTGGTAGCAAGTTGTCTTCCACTATCCTTCTGCTGTATGGGAGAAGGGAACGGTGCTGGAGTCCAGCAGTAAATGCCAAAAGGCGGCCACTGCTGCCATCTTGCATCTGCTGTCTGATGCCAACGCTTGAAGCCCTGGCTGCCCTCAATAACATGGTGAGTTCACTTTCCAAAGTGGAATGTTTCCTTAACAATTCACCCCAGACACCCAGAGATGCTAAAAGACCAGGCAGGACAGTGCAATGGATTCAATTCACTTTTTTAATTGATTGCAATGCAAACAGGCATAAGTATTTTTATTCCATAAAATCAGAAGATCCGAACTATACAGAAAGGAGGTGCATGCTTTAGAACAGTGTAGATACCTCGCAAACAAGAGCAGGAGTCAGTCCATGAGAGAGGTGCTGAGCATGTTGTACAAATGGTGTCGACTTGGCAGCATCAAGAGCTTGGAGGTAAAGGAACATAAAAGATTTCCGACCGCTTAAAGCACTGATATGATCAAATACAGCTCCCACCCTCCCTCACACCCAAGAAACAGACATTTGTGCAGTGTATCAAAACATTACAAACTGAATTGCACTGCCCATCCACGCAAGGAAATGCAACTGTGATTTGTTCATCAGCTTTTGATGTATGGCAGTGACTCAAAAACAAACAAACAAACAAACAAAAATACCCATTAACAAATAAATAACAAAGAAGGCACAGTGACACAAGGGCGCTGAGCTGAAAGGGAAAGGAATGAAAAATGGTCATGTTAGCAAGGAAGGATCCACAGCTTGGATGCTTGGGAGACCTCTAGATTTCCAAATGTTGCTCACCCATATTAAGTCGCAGCCCTGCGTAGGCAGAAACATATATACAGCTGTTCATCTCACATCATCATCAGAGCACTTGAAGTTAACCGGCCAAAGCGCATGTGAGGGAGCAGAGACAAGTTTGTACAACCAAAACACATGGTTGCCATTATCTGATAAAGGTAAAAGGAGCAAGTTTCTATTTAATTATGAATGCTTTTCTGCACTAGAAATGGCATAGCTTTTCATTTTTTAAAATAGTTACAATCACTCAACTGCAATGCTTGTATTCTGCCACTAGGTACTGCTATAGCACCATCTGCACAGTTAAGCATTACAGCAGCATCCACTGACAAAACATAAGCATCAGCTCATTGAACAAAGATGCCTCTTTCGTTCATTTTCTGCAGTGCCAGGAGAAAAGCCTCTGCCATGAGATGAGAGTGCACTTTCTTTTATACAAAGCAAGCATGGGGGGAAACCAGAGCCAAGAGTTACACAAGAAGACAGGGACTAGGCAAG
Source organism: Sceloporus undulatus (assembly GCF_019175285.1). NCBI lineage: Eukaryota > Metazoa > Chordata > Lepidosauria > Squamata > Phrynosomatidae > Sceloporus > Sceloporus undulatus. Next base: position 3,040,250 of record NC_056531.1, on the reverse strand, counting down.
GATGGGAGTCATGCAGCCCTCCAGATATTGGACTTTATCATACCAGCCTGTTGTCCTGCTACAATTGTGCTAGTTTAAGAATGGAAGCAGATCAGTTTGGCATCATTTATCACACTTTCCCCCACAATAGTGGTCTGGCGACCCATGGTCTTTTTTTGCACTGCCAAACCCTGCTTGTGTGAATGTGCTGCTTCTCCCTTCTCTGAAAGCACTGAGCTTCCCAACTTTGGGAAGTTGTTGGCAGCAATGGTTTCTGTGTCTTCCCCCTGAAGCATGAACAGCCATACAGCAGCCCCACGCTTCTGGAGGAAGCCACGGACAAGTCATCCCAACTGCCAGCAGGCTTGGGGAAGAAACTGATGGATGCAATGGCTGCAAAGGCAAGAGGGGAGAGGAGCAGAATCATGCCCATGCACACCATATGTCTGCCTGAGAAATGGAACTGTTGCAAAAGGGACCCATCGCACAAAGGCAGTAATGGAGTAGCAATGAGAATGAGAGCATAATGAAAAATGGCACACTTCATTAGTGAATGCAAGGGAGCAGCAGGATGGACATGATGCCATGTGATAAGTACCAGCCAGACACTTTTATCATGTTAAAATTCTGTTTTTTTAGTTTTGTGTGGTAAGTCTGTTGTTGGACTACAAACCCCAACATCCCTCACCATTGGCTGGGCTGGCTATGGCTGCTGGGAGTTGCAGTCATGCAGAGGGCTGCATGTTTTCCCATCCCTGGACTGGCCCCAAAAGTGGTCGATTACATTTTAAGGGGAAAAAATGCAACAGGCAAAATCTATGAGGACCAATTGAAATGCAATAAAGAGAGCCAGATGAAGGCATTTATTCAGCAGTTAAATGGACACAAAATTGTATCTTCTAACATTCCACTGACGCACAAGCTGTTTCTCAAAGCATGCCATGCCACGATATGTCTCCAAGCATGGCAAACAACTGAGCCATTTATTAGATAAGTTTACAGCTGAGCCTCACTAAATTTGTCTGTTGTAAAAAAAAAAGTTTTTTTGTTCTTGTGCATCTGCTGCTTACATTTTCAGCTCCAGCAATCCACATGGGGAGATAGATAAGGGAAACAAACATACACATGCATCTTTGTGTTAAACTCACAATAAACTGACATGCAGTCCAGACATCCAGTTGTACTCGCCCACGTAACTGCTTGGGCAAAGTATTCTAAGTATTTGAGCATGTCTGGCTAACCTGATGCAGCAAATGATGTCAAGCTAGTGTGGCAGTTCACTTTTTGCAAGGCAATAAGCTGCATGTATTCTTTGACAACCCCAGCATGATACAATCAGGACTTTGGGAATGTGTAGAATTTGGATTGAACTGGAATGTGGTATATTTTGATCTTACCAGGTCTAGGTTACGCTAAAAGATTGCGATAATGAATCATTTTGTTTTCTTTTTTAAATCACCCTCTATCAGCTTTGCCTTGCATTTACTGTCAGTGCAACCTTCTGTACATTTACTCAGAATTAGGTTCCACTGTGGACAGTGGGGTTTTCTCCCATTTAACCATCTATAGGATTACTGCCTGAATCAAAGTGCCATAACTAAACCCAGCCAGAGTTTATCACAACAGCAACACATTCTACTGAAAAGGCATGTCCTCCAAGGGGCTACCAAGGAATCTATACAACATTTACAACCCCAAGAGGACGTTCCCTCACCTTTTCAAACTCTGTCCAGCCAATGTTTAATTCTCAGTTCTTAAGGGCCTTGAGAGAGATAAAATAAGTTTATAGCCCCATCTAGCTTTACTCACTATACTCAAAAAATGCTCTCCCTTTTATAAACTACCTCAGGTATCTAAGCTGAAATGTACATGTGTTTCTGCTATCGTGATTGACAAATTCTTCAAAAAGAAGACTGGGCAGCATTTATACTCACTCAAGGTCAGATTAGGACTCAAAGGTGTTTTACTGTGGCATATTAGTGAATTTGCCACTAAAAGTTTGCAACCGTGTCCTGAAAATGTAGTTCAGAGTTTAACTTTGTGTCATTACAGCTGGAAGATCTATCATCTAGGGAAGTTGAGAATGTCCTGGATTTTTTATGAATCATTGAGATAGCGCTCATTTTTCCATACATCATGTGATCATGGACATCAATCAAGTTAGTGAGTATCTGAGAAAGAGAGAATGAATGAATGAATGAACGAACAAACAAACAAACAGGGTGTGATGGATACCCCACTCCACCAATACACACCTACTATCACAAGCAGAGAAAGGTAGGGAGCATGGGAAACTTACATTTTGGACTACAATTCCAAAAATGTACCACCCACAATGGGCACCAGTTAAGCTAGATGGGGGATTCTGGGACCTATACTCTCCTCAAAATAAGTTTATCAAACTTATTCCTGCAGGGCAGCGGGGTTGGACTTGATGGCCCTTGAGGTCTCTAGGATTCTGCTAGGAAGGACCATGCTTACTATCACAGAAGACACAGAAGAGCCAAGATAATCCATATTGCCCCCTGACCGGGATGTGTTCACAAGCTTGGGGTGCCTTCTTTTTAAATTATTAAAGCTTTTAGGAGGGCAATAAAGAAGGCTTTTCTTTCGTCTTCCATTCATTTCTCTCTGTTTCTTCTCCTCCACATCTTGTCCCTACAGAATGTTGGAAGTAGGATAAAGCTACCCTTCCTCAGCAGACATTCCCCTGAACCCTGGCTCCTTGACAAGCTTACACAAAACTTCAGTCGGCACCAACGGACACTCAGGGTTTGGGGAAACAGATTTAGGCCCTGAACCCTATGAGACCAGGCCTAGCAATGCCCCTGCCCTCCTCCCTGCATAATATGTAGTATCTCTGGCAAGACAGGGATGTTGTAGACCAGGGATGAAGGATCTGAATCCTTTTAAATGCTGTTGAACTGTTTCTCCCATGATTGTTCTCCACTGGAGAGTCAGAATGGCCTTCCCCTTGTCTATATGGCTCTTCAGTGGAAAGGATTGCTTAATCTTTTCCCAAGAGCGAGGGGGCTGCCTGATGCCGCTGATTATGGGTGTCATGCAAAGGCACTCAGTTTTTATTTATTAACTACCATGCTTTTACTGTTGCCACACATCCTAAAATAACTTGATCTAAGTTCTATGCTTTTTGACTGGGCAGGAATGGGGCCCGTTGACTTCAGACTGCAATATGTCTTGGGTCAGGCCTATGCAGAGATGGTTCTTTGGCACCATGATTTTTAAGGGAAAAAGAATACATCCATCCCATGACGTTAAGCGAGCAAAACCCCTAGAAGGCTCTCCTATGTACAAAGACTCTGAAAGGCAGGGCATGGTCCACAGTCGCTTTCTGGTAGCCTGTCTGCGAAAGTCTGCTTACCTTTGCAACCTTCAAAGAGTGGTGCCATTAAGGCTGGATTTTGGGGATGAAGTCTAGGGTCCTACTCGGCCGAATAAACAGGAGGAGCAGGGAGCAGATGCAGCGGAGCTGGCTTACCTCACTTTGAAGCAAGTGAAACAATATACATGACAATGTAAAGCAGGGTGAGCAACTGGAGCCTCCCAGTTGCTTTTTACTTTCCTTTTTTGGAAGGAGGGGTTTACAACTTCATTCAGCCCTAGCTAGCACAGGCAATGGTGAAAGACAATGTAAGTTGTAGTCTGAAAAATCTGGGGTGGGTCAGAGTTGCCCACCCCGATCTGAAGACCCCAGCACCACCATTAAATCCACTGTACACAAGCACACTGCACAGGGTTGAGAACTCAGCCGGGACAGGAAAAGGAGAAAGGGGCAAGGCAGTAACATTAAGACAGTGCAACCAGAACACAGCATGCTGATGAAGGTGACATTGTGACCTGTCCAAGAGAGACCAGTCTCACTTTGTAGAGGACAGAGAGACTGCACAGGGCAGCCATTCACCCCCTCCCCACCTTCCTCCTGCCAGAGTGCAGACAATGAACAGTGGCGGAGGTGGGAATATGACCCATTGCTTGAAGCAAAGAGTTTGACAAACTAGATGGCAACTCCACATTTCTCTGCTGCTATCCTTGATCCCCCACCCCCCATGGAACACTGAAAGATACAGATGATGATTGCTTAGGTAGTGATTTCATGCAGCCTCCAAAAAGCAAAACAACCCCCCCAAGTCCTTGTCATTAACAAGAGGAAGAACAAAGTTGTGAGTTGTGTGTGTGTGTGTGTGTGTATAAGAGCCACTGCAGGTTGAGAAAAGCCATCACGCTTTAGCGAGGGAACTCCAGAGAATGGCACATGGAGAGAAAAGAAACTGCCACAGGATGCAAGGAGAGGTGTGTGAGGGGAGCAACATCAGCTTCGTCGCCATCTCCTCTGTCACCATCTGCGCGCTGGCCAACACACATCCATCAGGACACAATAACAGGACGAGACACAGAAGAGCTTTTGCCATGGGCCGTGGAGTCCCTGGAGAAAAGGAGCGGATGTGGATGTGTCAGTACAGGATCCAGACCCCCCATTGGGCTGGAACAGTGCAGCAGGAGCTGCTATGACTGGCCAGGGCTTGGCATCCCATCTTGGGCAACGGTTACTCAAGGTTAGGAACAAAACACCCTGCAAGAAAGCCAATGGTTAGAGCAGATATTACACTTGCATTGTAAAGTGTTTTAAGCATCACTGGACTTAAATGCTGGACTTAGAATCAGGGAGACCTATGATTACCAATCGGCCTAACCTACCTCATAAGGTTGTTGGTAGATCAAAGGGTAGTGGAAGAAGCAAGTTCTAAGATATCTTGTGTTCTTTGTAAGAAGGGAAGGCAGAATATAATGCAATGGATATGCAATTAAAGTGATGTATGTTGAAAAGCATGGTGTGCTACCAGATAGTGTAATAGCATCTTGGCGAGTTGGGCCGTCTGGAGAGCCACTGAACTATAGCTGGAAGTCTTCTGAACAAGGCCCCCTTGGCATGACTCCCCCCCTCCAGAACAAGCGATTCTGGAGCTATATGATCTGTCTGAGCCCCAGTGGATTCTACGTCCTTTGAAAGTTGATGTCTGGCTTTCTTGAACCTGTCTCCTGGTTTGTCCTTCGGTTCTAATTTATTCTTTGATCCTGACCTCTGGCTCTGTTCCATTGCTTTTGCCTCACCACAAACCACTGTCAGCAGCTTGTCCCCAGTACCAGGGTCTCAAGAAAGGATTGGGAACTTTTAGTTCTCCAGATATTTTGGACTAGTTCCCATCATTTGTAACCATTTGGGACTTGTAGGCCAAACCATCAGTAGGACCAAAGGTTTTCTACCCCTAGTTTGAATTTAGGTTTTTCTTCCTCAGTCCCTTAGAGCTGCAAGGGGTTGACAGTGGAACTTTCTATATTCAGTATCATGCAAAAGAGCAGAGCTCTGAAATGTTATTTGACCCATGGTCCCTGTGGATGGATAAATCTGGGAGCTGTAGTTCAAAAAAGCAACTTATCCAAGTTCTGCAAGAAACCCCAATGATCCAGTTGTATAGTAATCCCCACCCACTCTCAATGTGAGACTCAAGGGATAGCGTCAGGTTTTGCCATGATCCAATTCTGAACAACAAAAGGGATTCTATTCTTCAGCCCACACATTTTAGGGAAACAAAAGCCCAGGTTTAAAAAGAAAGGGGAAAAGCCAGCAAACTAACTCACTCATCCGTGTCTTTCTTGCTCTCCTCGATGTGTGCAATCGACTCAGATCGTAGGCGGTTAGTCACTTCGTATGTGCGCAAAGTGACTCCAAATATATCCTCATGGTATCGGTTGTCATCCTGCAGAGTGGGGGAAGAGACACGTGAGATAGAAAATCCATGCACAGTTACTGTCTTGCAGAATACAGGCCCTTTGGAGAAAGCATAAAAGGACCTAGAATTCAGTGGTTCTTTGTTTTTTCTTTTCCAGATGTTTTGGACTTTAAATTCCAGAAGCACTAGCCATTAGAACCCACGGTCAGAGATCTGGGAAGCTGAAACCCAAGAGATCTTGAAGACCCCTCATCTAGATGACCAGGGTGGTATAAAACTTTGAAATAAATACACATTCTTCCCTTGTTCACCCCTGCCTCCATTAAGATCCATTGCACCTTCCACACATGTTGGACCACAATTCCCATCAGCTCATTGGCTTTTGGTGAATTATAGATGTTGTAATCCAACACAGGGGAGGGGCATCAGGTTGGGGAGGCTGCAGTAGACTCCAGTGAATAGAGCAGTGCCCTGTGGAATTATGGGAAATGTGTACTCACCCTTAGCTTGCTGATGAAAGTACTGGCCTCCTCAGTTGTCAGCTTTCCTTGCTGCCTCGCAATGCTCTGGATGGTCTTGAGAACATCTCCAGCCATGGTGACATCACCACAGACATAAATGTGGCCTCCTTGTTCCTTCAGTGCCTTGTAAACTGATCCTGCCAGCTGCTCCTGCAGGATGTCTTGCACATATTTCTACAAAAAGGTAAAGGGTACGATTAGAATCTCACTATGTGTTGGGCTTTCATATCCCCAGGAAGTGGCCTATAGGTAACTATGGGTATTAGAAAAAAGGTATTCATTACAAGAATTAGTTACTGGTAACCAGTAACATACAAATTCTGGGTTACCTTTGGTTTTTCTGGCTCCCGGGAGTAAGCTGTGAACAGTTCCTTGAAGACACCTTTGCTTTTGGCCAGCAAAGTTTCCTCTTTGTAAATGTGGTCAATCTTGGACTGGCGGCAGCCAAAAACCAGTGTCATGGGACAAGGTTTCAGACCTAGGGACAACATGGAGGAAGAGGCAGATGAGAATGGAAGGGTGGTAAGATGGCGTCCATCTTCCCAGCAGCATGAGCAGAAGATAATCCACACTGTAACATACATCTGCTGTTTTCCAACTACATTCTAGAGAACCAGAACTACCAATCCTTCCCAGAAGTGTATAGTCTCAGTAGAAACACTTGGGTATGTCGCTAGGGTACACTCAGTTCATGCAGGACAAGAACTGCTTCAGTTCCCTTCCACAGTGATAGTGTAATGGAGAAAAAGTGGGAGACCCACATGGTGCCAGAAATCAGTAGTGAATTGGTGTGGGCTTCACCAGGTGCCTAGGGATGCTCATCCCGCATAAGGGTGTGATGATAAAAACCACTAGCCTCAAAGGAGAGGCAGGCTTGAAAAAGCCCAAACCTTGCCCACTCCTACTGAAGCCAGAGGGGCAGCTTCTTTCTTGTTTGGGCAAACATCACCAGGTAGAGAGCCAGTGTAGTGGTTACAGTGTTGAACTGAGACCTGGGAAATAAAGGCATAAATCTAATTATTAGTCTCACCTCAAGTACACCCTCTGAATCAATGGGACCTTGTACTGATCTAAGTTCCAGGTATATTCCACTAACAGTAGAATTTACGCCCCAGGTTTTAGTTCCCACTGAACCAAGAAAACTCACCTAGTGATCTTGGGGCAGACACTCTCTCTCTCAGCCTGACCTACCTCACAGACTTGTTGCTGTGAAAATAAAGTGGAATGCAGGAGAGCCATGTATGTTGCCTTCAGCTCACTACAGAAAAGGCAGTATGCAACTGCAAGTTAGAACAGTTGGACATTCCTTCTTTTGGAGATCTACCAAGTGAGGCCAGGGGCACTGCATTCAAATACTGACACAGGACTAGACCTACCTTTGTTTTTGATATCAAAGAGTCGCTGCTGCCAAAAGCTCCGGAAAGGAGCAATCCCTGTCCCAGGACCGATCAGGATGCAAGGAACCTGTGGATCTTGGGGCATGTGGAATCCAGGAGCTCTGGATAAAGAAAAGGGAATTTCACTGTGTGACCAAACAACCAGATTTGCCTCAGTTTTGACTGCAGAAGAGTGAGTGCAAATCCTAGAATTAACATACCCTCAGGACTAGAAAATTGCTTCCATTTCCATTTCTGAGAATATGAGAACAAAATCAGTTCTCCATCCTTAGGATCTCTCAATGCAACCCTAATTTAAAGAGTTCAAAAGCCTGTACATATTTGCTTTTGGTTGGTCTAATAAAGGCATTACACTAATATTGATTTTGGAATTTTTTAAATGTCCAACACTGCTCTCTTTGCTTATTGTATTACCAAGGTTCTACAAGATTTACAATCTGGTTATTCTAGCAAAATTCAAGTTTTCAGGCTAGTTTATCTCACAAATTACAGTGTGTTTGATGGAGCCTGTAAGAGCACATAAGACTGCAACCTGGCTTGGCCTTCTGGGCTTCAACAGAACCAAAACAAAGCTGAAGTCCAATTTTTCCAGACTGTTTTTTAAACCTCTGGTTTCCCACATCTTACCCTCTGACAAAACATGGCACTATTTCATCCTCCTGTATCCGGTTGAACCAGGAAGAGCAGACCCCATGATGTATTGGCCCTTCCCCATCTAGGAGAATGTAGAAAGGTTACTGGTTAATGCAGTCATAGAAAATATCCAACATTGGCCTTTTTAAAAACAAATCACTACTCAGGTTTTGAATGTGAATATCTGACTTCCAAATTTCAAATTCACATTACGAATCTGACCTTTCTGTGTGTTAGACATTGATTGTGTTTGCACTGCTGTCACCCATTAAGTACTGTTGCATGTCAATGGTCAAATTATCTCTGTTTCTAAATGCTATTGTTTATCAACCAAGTTATGTCTACCAGTACACATTAGCTTTTGGATACTGCAAATAATAAAGACAAAATGCAAAATCAGTAGTTAGGCTGTGGCACAACAGCTGAACTTCAAGTACTAATCCTGGCTCACTGAGGCCTGATAAAGTTATATTTCAATAAACAAGAAGTAACATCTTAGATCTGGGCACAGTTTGATCCCCATGCTCAACTTTCAAGTCCACAGATAGCTTTTAAATATATATACCTCTGGTGCGATAGGAGACCACAGCTACTGTGAGGTGGACCTCATCAGGGTACATGTAAGGGGAAGAGCTGATGGAATAGTAGCGAGGCTGGAGCAATGGGAGCTGAGTCAGTAGGAGGGTGGAGGGCATCTGTACAGATGGGAACTCTTCCAGCACTTCAACCATTGTGGGGTTTTTAGACCATTTCCACTCTTCATATTCCTGCAGACCCTGTATGAGAGAAGAAGTGCACTAGGTTAGTCCAGCATTCTGCTTGCACTTGTGTAAAGAAAGAGAATGTTTGGCCTTCAAGATGTTGTTGAACTACATTTCCCATCAGAAGGGCTGTATATTCATCATGCTAGATAGCAGGCACCTCTGGGGATTGTCATCTGTTGTCCCATCTAACTTGCAGCTTTGATGATATTACAACCATCAGCAAAATGACCTTGGTGTATTTACCAATTGCTGTTGGGTGCACACTCCATGCACCCAAAAATTCTCAGTAAAGGGTTAAATGCTTTGATTATTTCTGTCCCCGAGACACAGTTCTGGAACTGATCCTGAAAAGAAGAATCCTACTATCCAAGCTCTCTATACTGGGGGTCTAACATTTTACCACACATGGCAGAATGTGATAGGGCATTAATCATCAGTCACTTTGTAAAGATTAAGAAAGTGCAATGGGGCTGGGAGAGAGGTAGGTTTCTCATCACAATCTTCCACTGCCCTTCTGACTCTGCTTACCTTGCTAAGAATTTGAAGGCGCTTCTTCTCTTTGTCACTGGTGGCCAATAAGGCAAACTGTTGCAACAGGATCGGTGTGGGAGGGGTGGTTATATCCAGATAATATTTGAATGCCTGGAAGATGGTACAGGGTGGAATGCGGTTCTCATCTGTCCAGTTGCTGATGACACCTGTGGGGACAGAACCCAGTTCATCTTCAATGTCACAACAGTATCAGAGTTGCTCTGCCATTAGGCAAAGTGTGCTGGTCACTTCAGGTAGAAGACATTGGGAGGAAGCAGCAGGGTGTTTGAGGAAAGAAATATGTGCTACGTAGGTTGTCCTGAGCCTCAAAGCCAGCCTGTTCCCTTTGGGCACAGCAGAGGATAATCTCCCACTGTCACTGTTGATGAAACATTCAAATAATAAAGTCAGTTCTTTGTCTTGGCTAGCAAAATGGCTTGGGCAGGCCCTAACCAGAACAAGTGAACTATTAGAAACTGGAGATATTCATTTAAGCAGTGACTGGATGGCTGTCTGTCACGGATACTGAAGGCTCAAGATTACTGTGAGTAGGATTGGACTAGAGCAGTAGATCCCAACCTTTGGTCCTCCAGATGTTTTGGACTTCAGCTCCCATAATTCCTGGTTGTTTGGGATCTGAAGTCCAAAACAAATGGAGGAGGCAAAGGTAGGGAAACACTGGACTAGATGATTTCCAATGTCCCGTCCATCTTGAAAAGTGTGCATAGGCTTAAATTCTCTAGCCACATGTTTCCCACACCTGCATAGACAGAAGATCTAGCTTAAATATGCTTGTAGAATCACAGTTTTAAAGTGTTTTGGCCAGTCCTAATAAAGATGTTAAGAGAGCCAATGTGGCATAGTTGTTTGAGTGTTGGACTAGGGCTCTGGGAAACCAGGGTTTGAATCCCCACTTAGTCAACCCACTGGGTGATCCTGGGCAAGTCCTCTCAGCTTCAGAGAAAGTCCATGGCAAACCCCCTCTAAATAAACCTTGCCAAGAAACCCCAGTGATAGTTTTGCCTGAGGGCTGCCATAAGTCAGAAATTACTCAAAGGCACAGATCACCATCATCAACAACAACTTTGCCCAGGTGTTAAGGGATGCAACTAAGATGCTCCAGCAGCAAAAATAGTTGTCTTTAAAGGTTACACCATTATGAATGATACAACAAGTAACTTTGAAAACTGCCCGCCCTTGTTACCTAAAGCTGTACTCCTTTCTTCCAACAGTTCCACCTTCACCAGCTGGTTGGTGGGAGGTGCATCTTCCACCCGTTCAATCAAGGCATTGACCAGATCTTCATGGTTGCCTGGGAAAACACCCAAGTGGTCTCCGGGTTCATAATGCAGCTCCTGGTGCCCATTGGTGTGGAGCCTCAGAAAGATTGTGGAGCGGCTAAAGGGAACAGGAAGGTTAAGAATGTTCCAGTCAGTTTCCAATCAACACTTCCAATAACTTTATACTAGCAATAAAAGTACTTGGCATAGAACATAGCTCTTGCATATCACAGTAAATATACATGTAGGTGTTTCAGAACTGTATCAGACATGGGTCACATGTAAAAAAAAATCACCATGTTCAGATGCCACTATTATATACTGAATTATCAACCAGGTTCCACTTATTCTCAGGGTCAAACTAGCTACAGAGGTACCCCGGGTTACGAAATTAATTCGTTCCGCCGCCGCTTTCGTAACCCGGAACAGTTTTTTTAATTGATTTTTTTTCGTAACCCGGAAATTTCGTAAGGCGGCGCATTCGTATCCCGGGGTACCACTGTATTACATTTTTATGTAACATGCAGGCATGCCAGATATCATTATTCAAATGTAAATGTTGGAGACTTGACCTGGACTGGAAGCCTATTGTTTCACTGGACTTGAGGGCACACTACTACTACTACTACTACTACTGTTACTATTGAGTTCCATCCTTGATTGTAGGCATCCCAGCAGCATCTGGCTGATAATTGTAGCAAATAAGATATCGAACAAAACTTTGAAATGTTACTTTTCTGGACTACAATTCTATAGCCAGTTATAACTGGGGAATTCTGGAAGTTGTAGTGAAAAAAGTAACTTCTCTAAGTTCTGATATTGGGCTAGATGGAGTCAGTCTGAACTACCAGGTCTCATGGCTTGGGCCCGAGTTACTTGAGGGACTGCATCTCCCCATATAATCCGCCCCGCACACTCAGAACAACCGGGAAGAACTTGTTGGAAATTCCACCTTCTAAATATGTTATTACTTCCCAGATGGCCTTCTCAGTAGCAGCCCCACAAATCTGGAATAGTCTTCCCGATGAGCTCCGTCTTATCACCCCCCTGGAAACATTTAAAAAGAGGCTTAAAACCTTCCTCTTCTGTCAAGCCTTCCCCCCTGGAAAATGAAGTCGTGTACTCTGATCTCACTGACTCTCTACCTCACCCTATTGATTGATTGAATGACTGTTTTTAGATTGTATATTGTATTTAGTGCTCTTGGTTTTATCTATTTTATGATGTTTTTGTAATTGGTTTTAAACTCTATGTAAACCGCTTTGATCTTTTTGGAAAAGTGGTATATAAATAAAATTTACTATTATTATTATTATTACTTACTGCTGTGTACCAACTGTGTAGTAAAAATTCCCCCAGGAGTATCGGGCTTTGCACTGAAGACAATATAGTTTATTTCTGAGTAGATATGCACACTGTTAAAAAGCTCCCGTGGGGTCTGCAGTTCCTTACCTGGATTTTGGGCTTTGTAGATTCTGACGGTTCAGAAGACGGGCTGCAAAGACTCTTTTTTTATGAATGCTGTATAAGCCTGGGAGTTGAAAGAGAATGTCTGTAAGCAATGGAACCACACTGCATCATGGGGAAGCCAATTCCAGATCAATGGGAGAACGGGGAAGAGATGTCTGTTTCACACTATACATGCTCTACTGGCCTGGGATTTGCCGTTCTATCACCTCACTGGCAGTGAGAGAGCTGTATTGCTTATACTGTACTTAATCCAGCATGGAATGTTATTTTTAAAGGTAAATGTATTTCATTACTTTAAAAAAATGAAACAAAACAAATTACTCCTTATTTGTGACTTTATGAAGTTACCTGTAATGCATTAACTTTTTAATTTAAAATAATTATTTTAAAAACACAATAAAATATAAAAATGTCCCAAAGTGACCCTTGCACACAATGTTCTGAAAACAATGAGTAGCTGTTACTCATCTCCACTCCCACAAGTAAAAACATCACCAGTTAGGTTATTTTGCAAAAGGGCCACCATTATGCCCCCATTTACCTCTAAAAGTAATGTGTTTCAGCTAACGTTACTTGAAATGCACTGCTTCCAAGTGCTAGGAAAGCCTTGGGAAAATGCTATGAAAAGACCCATGTTTATATCATGTCAGCACACAGCCATAAATGTAGCCAGGTAGGCTGCAATCCTATACATACATAACTGTGATTAGGCCCCGCTGAACTCAATGTGAATGTGCCTTATTTCTGAGCAGTCAAGCATAGGTTCATATTGCTGAAAGGCAGTCTTATAGTTCAGTCGCTTCAATATTACCAAAGCTCTGGTGGGCTTTTGTCATCCAAGCAGGTGGCAGGGAGGTAACTCTGCTTCTGTCCCCTTCCTTAAAAGTATCTCTCCCATTGCTTACACCAACTAGGTCTAAAACAGGGCTGGGAAACCATGGCCTTCCAGATATTACTGGCACAACTCCCACAATCCCTCATCGCTGACCATTCTGGCTAGGGACCTGTAGCCCCAACACATCTAGAAGGCCACAATTGTCCATCTATGGTCCAAATCTTGGAGGGGCAAGTCAATGGGGACCAGAGGCCAATTCCCTTGGCAGTCCCCCACTTTCAAGGGCTGTGCATGGTAAGCCCAAGTAATGCAACATCACCTTCTGCAGAGGAAAAATGAAATGGTTGGGGGGTACTGTGGGTTCTGGGTTGCTTGATGGGGTACTTTCATGTCTTTTCACACATGCCAAGGGTTTCCTGCATGGAGGCAGGGCAAAAGTTGCAACTGAGTTTTAAAAAAATAGACAGGGGGGTTGGGGGCTTCGGGGAACCAGTGGGGGCTTCTAGGGCCACAAAAGCGGGAGCACAGGATATATATATGGCCTATGGACTACACTTCACCCAACCCTGTTCTAACGTTGCAGGCATGGTTAGGGACTAGGATGAGGACCACCGAAGGAAGGTGGTGCCGGGAAGTGGGGGGGGGGGGCCAGGATAACAATACCTTGTGTCAATTCAGGAGCCTCAGCCACATACGTCAGGCGGAACTTGCTCCGTTTCCAGCTCCGGTCATTGCTGATAAGGGAGTTGTTGGCCATCTCAATGTTGACATCATCGCCCACACAGAACACATCACATGCTGCCTGCAGGAAATATGAGGGGTTCAGGACCAAGCAAAACACCCCTGTGCCCTAGGTAGGATTTTCCCTCGTCTCCACAATAGTGAACAGGGGTGAGATTAGGAAAAGCACTGTGTGAGTGGCACAGCCAGACATGGAGCAAGCACAATGGGTTTTGGGTAGAAATGGATGAATCCGTCTATTTGTCATCAGTGTCACTTTTTAAAAACTGGTTCAAACTTTAATTTGTTTTTGCTGGTTTGTTCCTTAATCTGAGACTGACTGATTTTTAATTCCACATGAAAATTCTGTGATGTGGTCAGTGGTGGAGGAAACTGGGTCAGGTTTAGCTTGAAGAAGAGTAGATGGAGGGCCCATCTTAGATAGTTTCACCCCTTCTGGAACATGCTGACTGAAACAATAGCTACACAGTATTAAAGGCTGGCCCTCTGGCTGAGACATCATGTTCGAAAACACAACTTGTCCCCCAAGAGGCAAAAAGGAAGCAGGCTACCTTGAAGACCTTCTTGGCCCATGTCCGGAAGGATTCCTCCTGTCCACAGAGTTCATCTCCCTCACCCATCCTCAGGATACGCTCCCCTCCCAGCTCCTCCAAGAGTGTGTCCACAGCACGAGCAAAGGCGCAGAAGTGGGGGTACGCCCGTGACCCGAGACCAAAGACGGAGAATCTGCAAGCAAGCAAGCAGACAGAGAGGTGGCTGCAAGTGGCTAGTGGATAAGCAGAGCCAAAGGGAGTTATCTTTGCTTTCCTGGAAGGCCATGTGCAAGGAAGGAGATTTTTTTTTTTTTTTTTGTCTTTCCAGAGGCCGGATGTTACAATAAGCTTAGTGGCATAGTTGGACTAGGCAGGAATTCTTGATAAGTGGATGTTATATATCTGCCCCCTCTCAACCTCCCTGTTTCTTCTAAGCTTAACTTGCAGAAAGGGGATGAATTTTACCAGCAGTAATATACTGTTTTGACCTATTCGGTCTTCTGGGAGAGATCCGTCTTATTACCTCCTTGGAGGCATTTAAGAAGGCACTTAAAATGGATCTCTTCCGGCGAGCTTAACCACCTGACCTTGTGTAAGAGACACCTTCAGACCATTCTATGAATCTACTGCATTACCACTTGACAATGAGTTAGCTTTTAAGATTAACTGTATTTTTATATGTATTTTATTATTGATGTATGTGTTTTAGAGGACTGTAATCCCACCTTGATCCATCTGGGAGAGGTGGGAAAATATAAATAAATAAATAAATAAATAAATTATTATTATTATTATTATTATTATTATTATTGGAATGCATATTACTTTGGCTAGCTTGATTTTGGATTGGCAATTAAGACCCATTAGCATTACAAAAGACTTGCTCCTGACAGAGCTGAAAAGTGCTAGGACAGGTTGTTATGGATCAACACAGCTACCTTTATGCTTGGAGTCTTCTTAGGAGCTTGGCTATGGGGACTGTTATGAGAAGCACTGACTACCGCACTACTTGACATGGTGTCCACAACTCCAAGATACTCATGCCAAGAGGACTGCAGTTTTGTCCCTTGGATTATGTATGTCCACGACCTTCAGAATTCAATCCCAAAACAGCACACCTCTGTCCCACCTCAGCCCTCTCTGATCACCTGACATTGGCCAAAGGACCAGTGCTCTCAAAGTTATCCCTGTCTTCCGGCCCATCAGTTGAGGATTTCCGAGCATCTGAATACGAGGAGACGCTGTTGAAACGTACTTTGTAGCTCCTGAAAATAGGATTGAAGCAGAATTAGAATTTCTGGGAGGTAGAACAGAAGCCTCTGTGTTTAGTTTCAACACTCATGGTTGCCAATGAAGGGGGTGGGGGGATGGATTTTTCCAGCAACACTATTTTGCTGTGTGCTATCCCTGTTGTAAAGCAAAGTATTTTAGCTTGTTCTTCAATGGGCAATTGAAACCCATTAGTAGCTATGCGAATGACCATAATGAGTGACTGTACTACATGGTTGGTACTACATCTCCACACTCAATCACCCCATTTTCCTCTCTGGAAATGTTAAGTAAGGACTTGCTTGGAACCTTACAGGCAAAGTACACACAAACAAAATCTGCAAATGGATCTCCCCACTTTTAACAGTTTAATTTTTAAGCAATTATGGTAAGGCTTTCAGTTCATTCACGGCAGTGGGAAGGGAGAGATAAAGAACTATAGTGCTCTCCACTTCATTCTGCATCATTTCCTGTCCCAAATTAGGCTGCTATCCTATATCTGCTTACATGGAAGAAAACAACGTTGAATGCACTGGGGCTTGCTTCGGAGCAGAAACAAACAGGATTGCTTTGTTGTATTTTGAAACATGTCTATCCCACCTTACAGTTATAAGACAAACGACAGTCATGGAAACATGAAATCATAACCAACAGCAACAAGCATTAAAAAAAAAGCAGAGAAGATTGCAGTGTCAAATAAAATTACTCCCAACAGCAGTGAGAAAAACAAGCAAACCTAATCAGAGAGGCATGACAAGCTTCCATGTAAGCAGATATAAGATAAGTAGCATAGAAGCTGAGTGACTGAGCTACATATTAGGGTTCTGGGTCTGAATCTGACCCTTGCCATAAATATACAAGGTGGCCATAGGCAAGCTAAGTTTTCTCTCTGGTTGAGTCCTTTCAGCTGCAGTATGAGACATAATAATATCTTACAGGGGTGATATAGACATCATCACTAGATAATGCATAGGAAGCACTTTGAACCCTTGAAACTTGCCACACTATTGCTCCTGCTCCTACTACAACTACTACTATTACAATAGTCAATAATATTATTTTCCACATCCACCCCACAGCCAGTAAAGAGACCAACTGAGCCTCCATAGGGAAAAGTTTTCACAATCCAGGTATCATACCACTGAAAAGGCCTGTGTCACCCAACCAACTCAGCTTCAGAAGGCAAATGTTTGTAGACTGTCCATTGCTTTTAAGCTACTATTTGACTCATGGGGGCAGAGGAGCACATGGACCTTTATTGTGCTTGTATCCCCCACCCTCCACCCCATTGCCCTGCCTCCATGGGGTAACAGCAGTCTGTGGGGGAAAGTCACTGGTACTCCAGGAAAACAGCACACAGGACTAAACTTTAGGACACCCAGTTTGCAGCACTTGTATTCTGATTCCCCCCCGGAAAGAGGCTGCTTTAAAACTTCTTAGCAGAGAGTTAGGAGGTCCAAGCACACATTTTCTGCCGCATATCACACATCTGATTTGACCCTAAGGTGGGTGAGGAAGCAAAGAACTAGAGAAGGTCCAAGACTGTCAGAAATTGTTACTAAGTACAGTAGTAGCAAGAGCCTGACATCTAGCGATCACCTGGTGTAATTGCTAAGCTTAAAAACAATTGACGGGGAAAGCAGAATGGAGACACTGCAGAGACAGTTTCAAACTAGCACTTTGCTATTTGTTTTCTAGTGGAATCAGGACTAAGCGGTCTAACATTGCACTATTCCATCATTTCCTTTAGTATCAAACTGTGATAGAGCAGAGACAGCACTTCCTTAATTTTCCTCATCAAGATTTGCTTTTACATCACAACCATTGTGGTCCTTAGATCTGTGAAAGATAAGTTAAAATAAAGGCATCTATCTGTCATTTTCAGTTTCTCTCATCTTCTTATTTTCCCAATCTTACATTTGTTCCATCCTATTTCTCCATCATTTGGCAATTTTGTTTAAAAAAGGAAATCATCCTGAAAATTTGTGCACACTTTCTTGGTTATAATGCATTTTAGTACATTATTTTCACAAATATGTGCTTTCCTTCAATATGATGGCTTGGGGAATTCTAGGCTTGTTGCTGCTGTTGTTGTTGTGTGCCTTCAAGTCATTTCTGACTTACAGCAACCCTAAGGCGAACCTATCATGGGGTTTTCTTGGCAAGATTCTGTGCAGTGTAGTCTAAAAAAGCAACATTTCCAGGCTCTACGTCAAACAAACTTCCTTTTATTCTGAATCAAATCACATCCTGGACTCTGGACTCTGGGTGAGCTGGGTCAGACACATTTACTCAGTGCATGAAATAACTTGCAGGTTTGTTGTAAAGATTTAAAAAAATCAGAGAAGGGGATTATATTTGCTGATTTGGACTTTTTGGATAAGGGCCAGCATTTTAAAACATACACACACATATATCTCTTTTTAAAACCACCTGTCATCCATATGGATGCCAAGATGTTATACAAACCTACCTTTAAAAAAAGCCCAGGCAACAAAAATTCCAAATATAACTTCAAGATGAATAAAAGCAACAGAAGCAATAAAACATACAGAGGTCAGCTAAACTTCAAATGCCTTGGAAGCAAAAATGGTTTGACGGTCAGGAAATATTTCTCATCCCAAACAGCTACTTTGCACTCCTGGGGACTGCTGGGTGGCATGGTTTGCAGTGGCAACATTGGCCCTCTGACCAACTGAAGTTGCCCACCCTTACAGGACACCTTTATGTATCAGAAGCTGGGGACTTCTTGGTAGCTATCTTGTTATGTGCCTTCAAGTCAATTTTAACCTATGGTGACCTTAAGGCAAAACCATCACTGGGTTTTCTTGGCAAGATTTGTTCAGAGGGAGGTTGCCTTTGCCGTGCTCTGGGGCTGAGAGAGTGTGACTTGCCCAAAGGGTCACCTAGTGTGTTTCCATAGCTGAGTGGGGATTTGAGCCCTCGCCTTTCAGAGTCTTTTTCCAACATGAAGACCAATATACCATGCCATTATTGGGAATTAATGTCCTGGTTTGGAGGGATCCTAGATGGAGGCTCGAAGCATCCTACAGCCATGCCTTTGGGAATCCAAAAGGAGCTGACTGTCTTCTGGGACAAGCCAGGGATCTGTGAGTAGGCATATGTGGTCGAAGAAAAAATAAGTGAAAAATGAGACTACCGAGGGCTGTATTACCCCTGCCGTATACTGCTGCAGGGTCACAGTTACCTGCTCTCTTCCAGGTTGGAGTTGGGATTCTTCATTTCCATCAGGGCACAGCCAAATTTCTGGACCCAAGAGAAAACAAAATAGGAAGCAGGTACATCAATTACCATCTGGTTTAAAAAAAACCCACAAACCATAAAAAACAGTTCTAGCCTGGGGTGTGGGGAAAGGCCCTTTCCACGTTTGTACAACCTATCTCCAATTTAGGATGAGGTCATTGCCCCCTCATAAGAATTTTGCCCATCAGTGAAATCTTCCTTCAATCCCCAGATTTTTAGAATTGCAGTAACTTAAGTTGAGCAACAGAATATTTAGAAATACAGTTGAAGCATCCAAAGAAAAGGTGTCGGCAAAGCTACCAAGGAAGTGCAAACATAATTAGTATAAGAGTTCCAAATGTAAATTATTTTTTACATCTGCAATGCTGGAAATATGGAAATGGAAAATTTCATGGGGGCAGATTATTATTTTTTTTGGGATGGACAATGTCCTTATTTTTCTCCACAGCTGTACTCTAGCTCCAGGGCTATGAAGATCCTTGGCCTAGGTACTCTGGTGGCTGCCATACCTAACTTTGGTAAGTTACTCTTTTGGACTATAGCTTCCAGAAGCCCCAGCCACCAAGGGCAGTCCTGTGGAAGCACTATGAGAAATTAAAAGGGTGCTAGGCCTAGCTATCAAGCATGGCTCTGTTACAAAGAACAAGGTGAATAATGACTCGTACCTCGCCATTCTCAGGTGGATCTCCATTGCCAAAGGTGCTTGTGACCACCAGCACAAGGGTTTCATGTTCTAGATGGACAATGTCATACTCATCCATTGACATCACCTGGAAAAAAAGCAAAGGGAAGAGGTTAAGAGAGCTCCCCATAACCATTCAAAAAGGTGCAAAAGAAAGATACATTTTCAGTGCATGCCTATGTGCCATTGTAGAGTTTGATTCTAACTTCTGACAGGAGTTTGGGCTGAAAAGCCTCAGGGACAAAATGTGAAGAGCTAAGTACAAAAAAATGCTGCACTCAGCTCTTCCCAATGAACTACATTGGATAGCATGGAGTTATTAATAAGGCTGTGTATACTGCAACCGGACCTGTTTGTCCTGGATTGGCCTTTTTAGTCAACCAATACGCTTGTACAAAGCGCGGGATGAGTCCTTCCTGAATCTTCGTTCGCGAAGCAAAGCCAGAGTATACTGCTAGCCAGGGCTCTTCAAAGTTTTTTTTTAAAAAGAGTATGCCAAAGTAACAACAAACACAGCAAGTTTTTAAGAATGACTGTAAATGGTAGGACGCATCAAATAGGAGGATGGTCAAGAATTGGAAGTCTTAGAATCACAGAATCGTAGAGTTGGAAGAGACCACAGGGGCCATCCAGTCCAACCCCCCTGCCATGCAGGAACTCTCAATCAAAGCATCCCCGACAGATGACCATTCAGCCTCTGCTTAAAGACCTCCAAGGAAGGAGACTCCACTCCGAGGGAGTGTGTTCCACTGTCGAACAGCCCTCACTGTCAGGAAGTTCCTCCTAATGTTAAGGTGGAATCTCTTTTCCTGCAGCTTGCATCCATTGTTCCTGGTCCTGTTCTCTGGAGCAGCAGAAAACAAGCTTGCTCCCTCCTCAACATGACATCCCTTAAAATATTTAAACAGGGCTATCATATCACCTCTTAACCTTCTCTTCTCCAGGCTCCCTAAGTCATTCCTCATAGGGCATGGTTTCCAGACCCTTCACCATTTTAATTGCCCTCCTTTGGACTTGCTCCAGTTTCTGCACATCCTTTTTGAATTGTTTTGCCCAGAACTGGACACAATATTCCAGGTGGAGCCTGATCAAAGCAGAATACAGTGGGGCTATTACTTCTCTTGATCTAGACACTATACTCTTATTGACGCAGCCTAAAATTGCATTGGCCTTTTTAGCTGCCGCATCGCACTGTTCACTCATGTTCAACTTGTGGTCTACTTGGACTCCTACATCCCTTTCACATGTAGTCTCATTCAGCCAGGTGTCCTCCATCCTATATCTGTGCATTTTATTTTTCTGCCCTAAGTGCAGCACCTTACATTTCTCCTTGTTGAATTTCATTTAGTTAGCTTTGGCCAGCTTTCTAGTCTATTCAGGTCATTTTGAATTTTGATCCTGTCCTCTGGAGTATTAGCTATTCCTCCTAATTTGGTGTCAACTGCAAATTTGATAAGTATGCTCGCAGTTCTGTCATCCAAGTCATTGATGAAGATGTTGAATAACACTGGGCCCAGGACAGAGCCCTGTGGGACCCCACTGGTCACTTCTCTCCAGGATGAAAAGGAGCTCTTGATCTAAGAGCCAGCCCTTGCAAGTTCCCAGTGTGAAGAGGAGGAAGGACAGGTTACTCACCTGTAACGGTATTTCTTCGAGTGGTCATCTGCGAATTCATACAAATGGGTTTTACTGCGCCTGCTCAGTGCTGTTCGGATACTTCTAGAATCACTGGGCAAAGTACACTTTGCAACATATAGAAACTTTTTGGCGGTAACCCCACCCCCTCCTATAAAGCCCCGGTTCCCGCTCTTTTCCCCAGTTCCAAAAATTTTTCCCGCCAAGTAGGCGATGTAAGACAGAGCCAAAGTGAGCAGGACACCGAGGGGAGGATGGGCGGGATTTGTATGAATTCGCAGATGACCACTCGAAGAAATACCGTTACAGGTGAGTAACCTGTCCTTCTTCTTCGTGGTCTCTGCGAATCATACAAATGGGTTTAGACTGACAAGCTTAGGTATACGGCGGAGGGAGTGTCCTGAAACCCAAGCTATGGTAAACCAAGGTAATTTTATTACAACAATAAACTGTGAACCATCAAAGAGTCAGTCCTGTTTTTTGCACAACATATCAAATGCAGACATAACATGCAAGGCATAAGAAGGGCATGTAGGGTCACGCACGACCATACCCATTGGCATTGTGCAAACATAACCCACAGTTGCAGTGAATAATAACTTTGCAGAACCTGAGGAGGAATTGTAAGGTCATGCAAGACCAGTCTCCCTGGAAGCAAACACAAGTGAGCACATTATAGACCAATTCAAAGGCACATGACACAAAATAAGACATCAATGCAACCCAGAAACCAAGACAGCCCTCCCAAAGGCTGCATCCCGAATTGCCCTGGTGTCCAGTCTACAATGTTTTATAAAAGTCAATGGCTGGGACCAAACAGCAGCCTTGCAAACATCATCTAAAGGAATGCCAGCCAAAAAGGCAGAGGATGCTGCGA
Source organism: Sceloporus undulatus (assembly GCF_019175285.1). Classification (NCBI taxonomy): domain Eukaryota; kingdom Metazoa; phylum Chordata; class Lepidosauria; order Squamata; family Phrynosomatidae; genus Sceloporus; species Sceloporus undulatus. The sequence goes on along the minus strand of NC_056531.1, from coordinate 3,018,089 downwards.
CCGCCCTGGTCGCATGCGAGCGGACCTTGGCCGGTACCGGCTTCCCCGACAGTTCATAACAAAGGCGGATGGTGCTCGCCACCCATTTTGAGAGTCTCTGGGGCGACACCGGCAAACCCTTCCTTGGTTCCGAATAGCACTGGAAAAGCCTTTCGGAACGGCTGGAACCCATAGTCCTGTCCAGGTAGAAAGCCAGGGCTCTCCTGACGTCCAGCATATGGAGGCTGCGTTCCTCCATAGTCGATGGATTCGAAGCCAAGGTCGGCAACACAATGTCCTGACACATGTGAAAAAGGGATACCACCTTCGGGAGGAAGGTGATATCAGTCCGGAGTACCACCTTGTCCTTGTGGAACCGGAGGAAAGGTTCATCCCTCCGTAGGGCACAAAGTTCTCCTGCCCGGCGAGCCGAGGTGATGGCCACCAGGAAAACAGTCTTCCAGGTTAAGAGTCTTAAGTCTGTTGTGGCCAAGGGCTCAAAGGGCTTGGACTGGAGGGCAGCCAACACAACCTCCAAGCTCCAAGCCGGGGCAGGGAGAGAAACCTGGGAGTAGAGGTTATTACATCCTTTTAAGAAGTTTTTTACCAGAGGGTCCCTGAAAAAGGAAGGCAAACCATCATATTGAAAATGTGAACAAATAGCAGACAGGTAACATTTTATGGAAGCAAGGCACAGCCCCGCATCCACCAGTGACATCAAGAAGTCCAGCACCACTGGCACAGTGATGCTCTCCGGCGACAAACTCCTTTCAGCAAGGAATGAAAGGAATCTCTTCCATTTTGAGGCATAGGATCTCTGGGTCGCAGGCCTATGCGCGGCACGGATCACCCTCCGCACCGAAGGTGTCAGCGCCGTCAATGCAGGAGCCTCCAGGCCACCATCGGCAACGAGTCGATGTCGGGATGCCGAACCCTCCCCCCTTGGAGGGTGAGAAGGTCCGGCCTCGGTTCCAGCCGGAGAAACTCGCCGTTGGAAAGGTGTAGAAGCAGCGGAAACCACGGCTGTCTCGGCCACCACGGGGTGATGAGGATCGCGTCGACTCTCTCCCTGGACATCCTGGACACCACCCTGGTCAGCAGTGGAAACGGGGGAAAGGCATAGATCGTTTCCCGGGACCAGTCGAAGGCAAATGCATCTCCGAGAGGACTCTCGTGTCGCACCCGAGAACAGAACTGGGGACAGTGGCTGTTGGAGGCTGTCGCAAACAGGTCGACCTGGGGAGCTCCCCACCTGAAAAATAGGTCGCCGACTGTCTCTGGATGAAGCCTCCACTCGTGGCAGGTTGATGTCCTGCTGAGCTGATCCGCTAGGGTGTTTTCTTCTCCTGGTAGGTGAATCGCCTGAAGGAGAATGCACCTGTGGATGCACCAGTCCCAGATCCTTAACGTGATGTCTAAGAGAGTTCTGGATTTGGTGCCTCCCTGTTTGTTGACATAGTACATCACAGTTGTGTTGTCGGTCCTGAGTAGAATCACCTTGCCTGAAACGGTGGATTCGAATGCTTTCAGAGCCTTCTCGACCGCCAACATTTCCAGCGCGTTGATGTGGAGCGCACGTTCCTGCAGGGACCACTTCTCTCTTACGCATAGGTCCCGAAGGTGTGCACCCCAGCCTTCCATCGACGCATCCGTCATCAGAGTCATTTGTGGTTGAGGCTGGACGAAGGGCATACCTATGCACACGTTTTGGGAGTCTAGCCACCATCGGAGGGAGGAAGTCACGGCCCTCGGTATAGTGAGCCACCTGTTTGGTGAGTCTGTCAATGGGTTGAAAACGGAGAGGAACCATGCCTGAAGAGGCCTGAGGCGCAGTCGTGCCCATGGGGTGACGAATGTCGTGGAGGCCATGTGTCCCAAGGCGACCTGTATGTCCCTGGCTTTGAGTCTCCTGCGCGAGTGAACGGCGCGCACTGCGGCTGATAGGGCCTGAAAGCGGTTCTGAGGAAGGTAGGCCATAGACTCTTCGGAGTCGAGAACGGAGCCGATGAAACGGACCTGCTTGGATGGGGTCAAGTGGGACTTCTCCAGGTTGACCACCAGACCCAACTCCGACAAGAGGTTTAGGGTAAAATGAATTGCGTCCTGGAGCTCCGGTCTTGACGGGGCTGTCAGCAGCCAGTCGTCGAGGTAAGGAAAAACGCTGAATCCCTTCTGATGGAGGTAGGCTACTACTGGGGCCATGCACTTCGTGAATACTCGCGGAGCCGTGGCCAAGCCGAATGGGAGCACATTGTAGTGGTAGGCGACGGAGCCGATGGCGAAGGCGAGGAACCTGCGATGGGATTCTCTTATCCCGACGTGGAAATAAGCATCCTTCAGGTCCACCGTCGCGGACCAGAGGTCCTGCTGGAGCAGAGGCAAAATGGAAGCCAGCGTTACCATGCGAAAACGTCTATATCTTAGAAAAGAGTTCAGTTCTCGTAGATCCAGTATGGGTCTGATTCCCCCATCTGGCTTTGGAACCGTGAAATATCTGGAGAAAAAGGCTTTGGGCCACAAATCCGGAGACAAGGGGGAGATGGCCCCTTTTTGAAGGAGGGAGCGCACTTCGTCGAGAAGGGTGCCCGAGGGGGCAGCAGAAATAAAAGCTCCGGTGGGCGGGAGCTCTTCGAACTCGAGGGTATAGCCCCTTCGGACGATGTTTAAGACCCAGGAGTCGGAGGAGATGGAGGCCCATGTGGTGGCAAAGGGCCTCAAGATGTCAAGGAAAAACAAATTAGAGGAGGCGAAGTGCGCTAGGGATCTTCATGCCCTTTTCTTCCCCTGGTCGGGCTCCTGTCGGCGGTTCTTTCGGTACCGAGACTGGTTGCGACGGCCCAAGGAAGAGGACTGCTGAGGGGGGTAGCCCTGCCGCTGTGACCCCTGTTGATGGAACTGACGTTCCTGGTAAGGAGACCTCTGGAACTGACCTTGGTGGTGTTGCCAGGGACGAAGACACTTGCGGAAGGAGGAAGGGCCCAGAGTGGACATGCCACGCTTGCGAGCGGCCGCCTTCATGCGGAACTTTTTGTTGAGCCGTTCGTCCGTGTCGGCGTGGAACAAACCAGAGCCGTCGATGGGCATGTCCTCGATTGTAGACCTCACGCTCTGATTGAGGTCCGAGCCGCGGAGCCAGGCGTGTCTTCTCAACGCGATGGAGGCCGACATAGCCCTTCCAACGCATTCCGTGACATTCCTAGCCGCAGTGATCAGCCAGCTGCCAATCGAGTGGGTCTCATCCCTGATCTCGGTCAAGGTCCTCTGCACCTCGTCGGGAACATCCGGGACTATCGGGGAGATGCCCTCCATCAGAGTCTGGACGTACGCTCCCATGCAAGCCGTGTAACTAGTGGCCTTCGCCGCCAGTGCCGCTGCTGCATATGCCTTCTTGGCCAGGGCGTCTATCTTCCTGGCTTCCTTATCCACCGGGGAGGTGGTTTGGCGTTGGGTGGAGGTCTGCTGGGCACCTTCCACTATCACTGAATTCTGGCGCGGATGGGATATGAGCCACAGAGCATTGGGGGCCGCAACCTTGTACAGCGACTCGATCTTCCGCGGAGGCCCAAGAGGTGAAGAAGGAGAGTCCCAAGAACGCTTAAGGATCGTTTCCAAAGATGGAAGAAACGGAACACACGGGGGTGTTGGAACCCGGCCATGGACCCGACGTTCAACTGGGTCTGCTGCATCCGCCTCCGGGTAAACGAGATCAATGTCGAGGGCCCTGGACATCTTGATAATGTGTTCCGCGAAGGAACGAACATCATCCGATGGGGAGGCCGCTTCCGGGTAGTGAAGATCCTGCGGCGACTGGCGCGGGAGGTCTTCAACATCTGAAGGGTCTTCTGTGCCAACCGAAGCGTCCGCCTCGGAATCGGAGGAGTCCAGCTGAACAACGATATTCTGCCTAGCTGGTCGCGGTGACGGCTGAAGCAAAGCAGCTCTGGAAGCGGGGACAGGGTCCCGATGGCGTTTCTCCGGCTGCGAAACCTCTCGGGGACGATCACGGGGGCGATCACCTGAACGCACTCTGGACATCGCGACGTCCCTGGACACCTTTAGGTAGAACTGGTCTGCCTCGGAGTCGTAGAACAGCCCATCATCGGCAGGCACCGTTAGAGGAGACAGGGGGGCTGGCGATGGAGACCTGGGGGGTCGCTCACTCCGCGCTGGGGATGGAGACTGCGAGGGTAGACCCCGAGAAGGAGATCTTGAGAGCCTGTCCCGGGAGTCTTCCTCATTTGAGAGGAGAAAGGGAACGGTTGTTGTCGCCGACGGTCCCGACGAAGTTTGCTGAGCCTCGGACGCAACCGTCAGGGTGTCCCGCCTCGGGGAATCCGGTCGGATGCGAGGGCGAACCGGACGATCCACATCCTTAGCCACCTCAGGCTCCTTGCGAGGGTGCTCCTTGGCGTGCTTCGCCTTCTTGGAAGCCGTAGCCTCTGATGTGGAATCGGATGCTTTCCTTTTCTTGGATGACGCGGAGCCCCGCGGTGCATCCGGAGGAAAGAAGGGGATAGGCGACTCTGTGAGCCTTCCACCCGGTCTGGGCGCATCCTCCTTGCGGGGGGCAGCCTTAGCCTTGGAGGAGCTGTCCCTGACGGTCCCCGATCCATCCTTCGGGTCCGACAGAGCTTCCTTACGGGACCTGTGCTCCGATGCCGGCCGCGAGGTCTTAGCAGGGGTATCCCGTTTCCGAGATGAAGACGATGCGGCGGCCGTACCCACAGACCCAGATTTATGCGGGTGCTTGGTGGGCTTGGTGGTGGCACTGGGCTTGTCAGATCCACGGGCCACATTTGCATCGGGGTTGGGACCCCCGGAACGATCGGATGTCGATGGGGGAGCACTTGCCGGGCCATCTCTGGCGGAAAGAGCCGCTGAAACAGGGACCACAGGAGCCGAAGACGGGCAAGGATCCCCTTCCCGGATCTTACCCTGGGCTATCGCTGAAGTAAGCCGCGATTCCCGGTTCTTCCTGGCCTGGGAGGACATCGATTTGCAGAGGGAGCAGGACTTCACATCATGGTCCTTCCCGAGACAAAAAAGGCAGGAGGTGTGGGGATCCTGCACCGGCACTTTCCCCCCGCAAATGTCACACTTCTTGAACGGAGGAGACATCACTACCGAGGTCGACAGATCCAAAACCAAGTCCAAAATCAAGGTCAACAGTCCAAAAGTCCAGTACACGGGGGAAGAAGAAACGCCAAAGTCCAAAAAACAGTCCGAGTCAAAAAACCAGTGATCCAAAAACGAGCTAACACGAGCGAAGTTCCAAACAGCAGCCAAACGCGGCGGAAAAAATGGAACTGGGGAAAAGAGCAGGAACCGGGGCTTTATAGGAGGGGGGCGGGGTTACTGCCAAAAAGTTTCTATATGTTGCAAAGTGTACTTTGCCCAGTGATTCTAGAAGTATCCGAACAGCACTGCGCAGGCGCAGTAAAACCCATTTGTATGATTCGCAGAGACCACGAAGAAGAAACATCTTTAAACGACAGTTTTGTGCTGTTACCAGGAAAAACAGAATGTGGCAATAATTCATTTTAATGTTTTACTGCGTGACCTGTTCTCGTTATAAGCACATTATGAACCTGCTTCCAGAAACAAGATAGTGCTCAACAGGTAAGCTACAAGTGGGACAGAGATCTCAGCTCACTGCACAAAGGAGAAATAGCTGCTTGTACATTAAAGAGGCCAGTACAGTAGTGGACTACTTTGAAAATACATTCTTTTGACTGTTGACAAGAAGTAAAATGGCAGGGAAGCCCAGCTTTGGTTTTTCCAATGGTCTAAGCAAGAAATGTTTTAAGATCTGCTTCCCAACCCAACTGGAACCTGCTGCAGACTTCCTCTGCCAACTGAGGTCTTACCTTGGCATCAAAGGCATGCTTGAAGATTTCACACAGGGTTTTTGCATAGACCTGGGACTTCCCTGTTTCTGTCGCATACAGGATAGTGGCCTTGACCCTCTTCGCCATTGCCTGCCCCATCAACTTGGCAGAGAACTTGACAGCTCTGTGAGAGGAGAGAGAAGATACATTTATCCCGGAAGCTCTCCTGCATCCTTCTACTTGGCACCCTCCAGCTTTGAGGTCGAAATATTTGTTTGTAATTTCTGATGTATAATTCATGTGTACTAAATGGCAGCAGGAAAAGAATAAATGTCTGATAAAGCCCCTGATAAAGAAAAAAAAATGGGGGGGGGGGAGATTGACAATTTAGGCACATTTGAGAAATGTGCACAACCCTGCTTTAGACCAAGGTGGAATCATGTAGCCCTCTAGATGTTGCTGGACTGCAACTTCTAGCATTCCTCATCATTGACCATGCTGGATGGGGCTGCTAGGATGTGTATCTAAACAACATCTGGACATCCACACATTCCCCACCCCTTATATCCGGACTTGTTTTCTGCTGCTCCAGAGACTAGGACCCGGAGCAATGGATTCATACCAGAGGAAAAGAGATTCCACCTCAACATTAGGAGGAACTTCCTGACAGTAAGGGCTGTTCGACAGTGGAACAACCTCCCCCGGAGTGTAGTGGAATCTCCCTCCTTGGAGGTGTTTAAACAGAGGCTGGATGGCCATCTGTTGGGGATGCTTTGACTGAGAGTTCCTGCATGGCAGAATGGGGTTAGACTGGATGGCCCTTGTGGTCTCTTCCAACTTCTATGATTCTATGATTTAGTAAATGGGGTATCTATCCATAAATATGTCCATTTCAAAAAGATGCACAATATATATATATTGATTTTTTTTCCTATAAAAAAGAAAAATCCATGCATTACTGCTTTGGAATGAACTTGGCGATTGGAAAAGGAGAAAAACTCTGGCTTTGACAGATTTGCTCATCCGTAATAAGAAAAGGTCACATGTACTTTAGTGTACACTAAAGATTTTTTAAAGTGTAGACTGAAAAATGTAATGTGCAAATGAAGAGAGTCACATGTTTAGAAACAAGCACTTCTTACAAGTATATGAGTCAAAGTAAGGCAGAAGTGGCGACAGCTCCCTGCCAAGTGTTTACATAAGAAAAATAACATTTAACTGAATATAAAGAAGAGGCACAGTGGGTAATCAAGAAAAAAAAATCAAATGCACAAAGCTGAACAACAACAACAACAACAACTGTGTACCTAGCATACTTTACACGTAGCTTAAAATCTAGAGAACAGAGCAGAAGAGGCAAAAGGTAATTCCATGGAAAGGATAATCACTGTGGCATCTCTTTAAAGCTTTTACAATGATTGAGAAGCATTAAAACACCACTAGATACACATCAGGAAATATAACTCAACTGGGTCAATGAGTGGCTTTGATAATCTTCAATAAGTGAAAATGTTTTTATTTTTTAAATTATTCCACCCCCGCCTTCAGGTGGGAGGCTATTCCATTTGACTTTCTTGTGAATTGAATGAAATGGGTCTCATTTCCATTCAGGAGAGACTCTAGTATTATATTGCTGTCCCAGGTCAATCCATTTTATAAATCCCCTGCATCTTGTTTTGGTACACATGTGAATTATGCTTCCCTGAGAACTGGTGGCCTCCATGCTATGAGGTGGTGAATTCATGCTGGGTTTTACTCTGAACTTGAGGGGAACTAAGGCAATGAACTTATTTTTGAGCTAGGATAGATCACCTTGGACAGCTTCCTTAAAGCTTGGAGTAAAACCCAGAGCAGATTCACCGCTGCACAGAATGGAGAACACCAGCTGCCAGGGTTATGTTGTCATTTCCTTCCTTTGTAATTTCCTAGTTCAAGTGCCAAAACCTGCCCAATCTTTACTGTAAATTCTGTAAATCCAGGAAGGCTGATATGTTCTGCTACTGGTTCTGGCGTCCTTCTATTTCTAATGTCAGATTTGTGGTCCACTAAGAGTTGAATTATGTTCTCAAAGTCCAATCCATTAGCAGAGGTATGGCATTCTACATATATTGATACAAGAGTCCTTGTTACTGCTTATACAATATAAGGAATGTTCTCAGATAAAGTTTTGAACCCTGGGAAACTGACTTTTGGCAAGCAGATTTATTGCATTCACACATCAACACTAACTGACTACTGTCTTTGAAAACGTAGAGTACGAGTTGTGGTTTGCATCTTTCTGGATCCTATTACATTCTATTCCACTCCCACAACTGTGTAAATATGCTTTATACTTGAGCATTTACCATCACTCTGTTTTGTATATGAAGAAGTGGGCTTATATCCACAAAAGCTCTTAAGTCAGTCTTAAAGGTGCTGCCACATTTCTCCCTCCCCTCTTTTCCTCCTTTTTATGTTGCAAAAAACTAACATGGCTGCTTCTTTGAAAGCTACCACTTCTAAGCAAAACCACTCTAATTCCTGTACACACCAAGCTTTGTATTTTCTGTCACCATTTCCAAAATAGAAGCAAATCATCCCAGATCAGGCCAGATTTATGGTGGTGGGGGGCATGGGACCCACCTCTACACTGGGGACAAGGGAGAAGAGGAGTGATCCATCTACGGTAGGTACATTTTTCATACAGCCCATTTATCAATTTCCTGCAAGTCACTATCATTAACTTAAACCTGAACTTGAAGAAATGGTTCAGGAAAAGATGTCGGTATTTCCTTCAAACTCTTTAAGCACCTAGGTACTGATCCCTGTTGCCAACAATGAGTTGTAGTCAGTGCTTTAATTACACAATTTCTTCCTCTTCCTCATATCCAAACTTTCCACTGATTCTGGTAAGCTCTGCTGCACACTTACTTGGCCAGCTTTTTAAAGCCGATAGCCCTCTTCTTGGTGGGAGTACCATTGAGACCTTTCCAGATGTGTGTGTTCCAAGGATCAGGCTGGTGGGAGGGAGAAAAAAGAGCCTGGGTTGAAAAGGAAGCTGTTATGCATTAAAGTGTTTATTTGAAACAGTGATTGAAGATCGTGCATTCCTTTTTCAGGTGACAAACACAATGATGTTATTTATTTATTTTTGTTCCAGCAATATAATACCTGAAATATTACCTCACCAGGACCTACCTTAGGCCTACATAAGCTAGTCAGGGTGTTTTGTTCTCTTTCTCCCCCTCCCAAAAAACCCCAAAGGTCCTGTGCCACTCAGAGCAGCACAGGGCAATTAGTTGCTTCTGTGATGTTTAGCACACCCTTAGGAAGTGTGGCTAAACTTTCTAGGGCCTTCCTGGAGTGTGGCAAAATCATCCCAAACATCCCAAAGGAGGTGATGTAGGGTCCCAAGAAACTTCTAGGTGCTTTGCAACTATCTCTAGATAAGTAACGCAGATGAGGTGTGGGTACAAATTAAACTTGGCACAAGTTCCCAGACCAGTACACAATTCACAGTGTCAGCTGTGCAGTAACAGGGAATATATGGTGAACTTGCATCAAGTTCACCATCAACATCTGTGGACTGTGACTGGCATGTAAGAACTCTGATGCGATCCCAAGTTTCTTAGGCTGAACCTGAGCTACAACAGTATCCAAGAAAGGAAGAGTACCTGGTACTCAAAGGAAGGTGTGAGCCTGTAGTTGAGCATTTCCTGGTGAAAAACAGGAGTGATACTTCCAGACATTGGCGGAACAATCCACACCCAATCTGCAGGGCAGCCTCCCCGGCAGCGATATTCATTCTCCATGTGTTTGATGAAGGACTCAGTGGCGGAGTGATGGTCCACAATGGTCACTTTGTCACTCTGCGGAGGTAAACAGTTTCTTAAGTAAGAGAGGTGATAACAGCTTAAACCAGCCTGGTTCATGATCCTTCAAAATCTGGATGTGTTTCCCCTTAATCCCAGATACATGCAGCAGAAAGAGCTTAGAATGTACAAGTTACAAGTAATGTAATGCAATATGTTGTGTTTTCAAGTGGTTAAGAAGAGAACAATAACATTTGGAGAAGAAGCCCACCACTCAGCAGAATAAGAAGGCTAGCGTCTAAAAAAGCAGCTCAGCTGGCTTGCCACATTTGGAAGTAAGAAAATAATATACAATTGGCCCTTTGTATCCACAGATTCTTTTTCATGAATTCAACCATCTACAGCTTGAAAATATAATATATATATATAAATTCCAAAAAGCAAACCTTGATTTTGCCATTTTATATAAGGGACATCATTTTATTATGCCATTATGTTTAATGGGATTTGGTCATGATATCCATGGGGGGGGGGGGTTTCCTATAACCAAACTCCAGAGGTTACCAAGGGCCTACTGTATGTTATCATTGAAAGAAGAGAACAAGTCTAGAATTATCTAACTGCACCACTACTGGTACCTGCACTTCAGATGTTACCAAATGGAAACTGATACTACAGAACAATTTCCTGGTACCTGGAAGCTGTATAGGACAGCAATGTTGATCTCCACCAGTGCCTGGTCCTTCCAGAGTGATGAGGTTTTCCGCATATCCAAGTCCATCTTTTTGGCAACTTCCTGAATAACAAAAAACAGAGATGTATGAATTTGAGCTCTTATTCCTTTTGTGACTCTTGGCCACTCCAACCTTTGTCCGTAGATGTGTATTGCATTCCCTGGCATAGTTTCCATCTTACAATGAGTATAGAGAAATAGAGGTAGATACTTTACATCAGATCAGATTATTTCTTCATGTAGTTTAATATTGTCTTTGACTGGCAAGAGACCTCCTGGGTATTAGGCACTCAAAGATAGTTCCCATCAAATGCTACTTGGTCCTTTGACTGGAGTTGTCAGGGATTGTGCCTTGAATGGTCAGCCTACAAAGCAAGTGCTCTACCTCTGAAGCTATGGTTCCACATTACAGTAGTCCCATTATGTCATTAAAGGTAAGTTTAAAATAGTAGCAGATGCCACTATTAATCAGAAAATCCTGGCTGGAATTTCACTAGTGTGCATGACAAAAAAAATCTATACAATTGAAAAATGTGTATAAATGTATTCTAGATCATGTAAAAGTGCATAAAAATGCATGTATTTGGAAAAGTGTGTACTAAAATATACATGAATTTCTGTCCAGTAAGAAGGGAGAAGCAGTCTTGCAAGATGGGAAACTGGATGGGAGGAGTGTTCTGGTGGGATTCTGAAGTATATCAAAGAACAAAATGAACAGATTTCTTCAGTAATATAACCAACTTGCTTTAAAGAGTTATCATAAACATTACAACTATGTGAAGTCTGTAAATTGTTTCTGCATGCTAAAAAGCAGTATGCAAAAGCCAATTGCTACCTCTAGGATATTGTAGCGAGAGTTGTCGCAGTAATCACGGACACCAATCTCGGTGCCCATATACCAGCCACTGAAGGGGCAGGCTGAGAACTCCAAGCCTCCAATTTCAAGCAGCATGTTGGAAACTGCTGGTAAGCCATACCACTGCAGCCCCAAGTCTTTAAACCAGGCAAACCTGCAAAGGAGAAGACAGCACAAACAGTTTGAACAGAAATGGATTTCATGTTACTAGAAAGAAGCTGGATCTCTCAACTACCTAAAGGCCATCTTGTCTTGCGAGAAGTTCAGCAAGGCACCCACCATTCTAAATCTACTAGTGGGGCTCAGTCAAAACATAACAACACCCAGTTTCTTTGTGCTTCGGGTACTGGATGTAGATAGCAGACAGCTGCTGAAGGATGATACTTAAAGAGTTGCAGCAGAATTTGGGGCCAACTTCCAGAATCCCACAGCCACCAAAAAGTATCATCTGCAAACTCTGGGTTGCAGAACAGGGCTGTCCAACCTTTTCAGAATTCAGGAACATGTTTTAATGCTGGCTTGGAGGTCAGGCATGTTCACACACAGAAACATTCACACTGCATGCACATAACCCAGCAAACGTCTTTCCAGACTGGAGGGGGAATATAAAGCCATCTTTCTATTCTCTCTGCCCCCCCCCCCCATCCAAATCTGCAATGAGGAAGCAGAAAGGCCTATGTAGATATTTGGGTAGTGAGTAGAAAGCCTGTTCTCTACTCGCTTCATAACAGTCTGGACAGATATCACTCTTTCCCCGCTGTTAGAATCAGCAAGGAAAGAGTGATCAGTATGGAACCAGTGCACACACAGAAGTATACTGGCCACAGAGCAGGAGCCCTTTCCAGGCCCTAGGGTTGCCCACACTAAGAATTTTAACTCCCCAAAAGACCTAGGAGGGCTTGAGATTTACTCAGTAGTTCTGTGAGATGTGTTTTGACTTACTTGGGGTGCCTTATTGGTATTTCCAGCACTAGCTCAGGTGGGATTTCAAAAAGCTCTGGATCATTGCCATTGGCCTGGAGAAGGAGTGGCAGGACATCGAAGCGGCCCCTTGGTGCTTTCCACCCTTGCTGTATGCAGATCTGTATCCAAAAAAGAGTACAGGCCAAGTGACTATCCATGGAGTAAGAGGAGACCACCAGCAGCTCATTTTATATGGCTGGTTAAGGTCAAATATCTAAAATGGAACAACTCTCTCTAGTTTTCAGGGCAAATCGGAAAGTGTGTCAGAGAGCTTCCTTTCTCCCTCATTCTATCAGATTGTGAAAAAGTTTCTTTGGAATATTTGGTCCTATTCAGTCATGTAGGTCTTCTCCCCTTCATAACCTAAATAATATGTTTGTCTTTGCCCGCTTCTGAGGCTGAGAGAGTGTGATTTGCTAGGTGCTATAGGCTATATTTCAGAGGAACTAACTGCAAAACTATCCCTAAGAAAACCCTATGAAATTTATGGAGTTATCATAAGTCGATAGGTGACTTGAAGGCAAACACACACACATGAAAAATTTGATCCTATTTCTGTTGTTCATTTTGGTTCCTTTTACAAAATTATGCATATATTTTAGTTTTAATTGAAATGCTGTGATTTTGGCTGACATTTTGGATTACCTTATTTCCATTTTCTTGACATTCAAGTATTGCAAAAGACTGTTTCATAAACCAAACTGTGAGTCATTTAATGCTGTGCATGTAAAACCATTCATTCCATAAAGTGTTTGTATTGATTTTGTATTATTGTCTAAAGTAACCTTCAATTGGTTGTCATGTACCTAGGTGTAATTCAGGAAGTTGTCATGTACCTAGGTGTAATTTTTCATTCTGGGCTTCTAAAAACATTGGGAAGATGCTATACCTAAGATATGTTACCCCGAATATGATCTTGCCCTCAAAATTATACTAACATTGACTGAGCAGGGTGGCTCGAAGAACAACCTTACTCTGACAGAGTTGGGGAGAAATAGCTTCAAAACTTGGGAAATCTCTCAACAGTAAGACATAATTCTGCTGGGTCTAAAACAGAGAGGAATTTGAATCCCTCTTTCTTACATACTAACCTCAGTCAGCTCCACATTAGCTGGGTCTCCCAGGATGGTGCCATCCATTTGCTTGTAACCAGCATAGCGGATCAGTTGGGAATTCCAGACTCTGAAGTCATGTTTGCCATCTGTCTTCTGGGGGAATATGGTGATGGCAGACCTAGGAGGACAGAAGGTAAAATTCAGCTATAAGCCATGGAACTTCAGTCATGGACTCTGCAGAGATGCAGATAGCCTCATTCTCTTTCCTATGCAACCCGCAGGTAATGTGACAGGTTAGCATTCAGGCAACATTCTCCTTCCAACAGTCATGGACCTAGTTGCCCCTGAACTGATCAATATGTTTGCCGTAACACTCCAGCCTGTAGCTTTGGCGGCTCGACATAACATAACATACAGAAAGTAGTTCAGCTCAGACACCAGGCTTACTGACTCTTTAAGAACTAGGTAAGCATCTACCACATTTCTGGACAATTTCCACAACCCCTTCCTGTTGACAGCATTGGTTGGGATCTCTGGCAGCTTATGTCCAAAACATCTGGAGGGCCAAATGTTTCCCATTCTGGACTACTGTTTAGCTTGGTGTCAGACTCTGAATTAGTGCAGTCCCCAATATTTTTGGTTTCCCCCCCTACTTTCCATTCCAAGGTTTGAGTGGCAAAAATGTAGCTGCCTGTGAAAGAAAGGAGGGAAAATGAGAGCTTTTCAGAAAACTCTTGTGATGGAATACAGGTATATCTCTCTTCTTGCTCTCTTACTTAAGTAAGGTGGCTGAGTGGGGTGTGGACTCCCTTTAAAGGTTTGGTTTTTGTTTGCTTTGCAGCTTCTTCTGCAGTACTTTCAGTCTCCTGGGAAGATATTATGCCCTGACTTTCTCTCTGAGCATTTCAGGAAGCCTGGTTGGCTGGGAGGCTGCTGGAAGAACACCAGAGAGTGCTGGAGGATGTTTTACTTCATTTCATAATGTTATCCATGTAAGAGAGCAAGAAAAAACAATTCCCTGCTCAGTCTTCAAAGATTTTCCTCAACATTCTCTCCTTTCCACTCCCCAAAAAGCAGAAGAAAAATACAATTCATTTTTTCAGTGAACATAACTTTTGTGAGATGGCGGAGAAAGGGGTTGGGTACATCTAAGTGCATCTGAATATTTTCCTGTTGGCTATCTTTCACTTTAGTTGTCCTTACCAACATCCTGTCCAGCCCATTACATATGCCTGGATGCTTCCATTACTCCAGACCATTAGTTACACTCTCTGTGGCTGATGAGAGTTAGAGTCTAATAATATTTGCAAGTCTACAATTTCCCATGTCTGGCTTACATATACTACATACCTGAGATTCCCTTTGTTAGTGGCATACTTTATGTGGTTGCAAATGTAATTGAACATCCCATGGGCAGTGGTGCAGTCACGGGCATCAAACACCTGAAAGAAGTCAAAGGGAAATAGGTTCAAGTGAAGGGCAACAAAGATGGAAAGGCTTAGAGATGGCTGAGAAGGAACAACACACTTCAAGTTCCAAAAGATGAGGGCAAAGGCATGTGTTTTGCTGTCCCAGTGGGTACAACTAAATGTAAAGGGCTTAAGTTACAGGAAGGGATATTTTTTTGGATAAATGTCTTAATGGTAATTTGGAGCCAATAACCTGGGTCTGTTCCCCTTTGAGTCAATGATGGAGAATTATCTGATGAGGATATTCTAGCTAGAAATCTCCTGTACCAAGCAATGAATGCTTATAAAGCTTTCTCCAACCCTTTGATTATACCACCTGAAGAATTCTGAATCACTCTAGATTTAAATCAACTTCTTCAAACCTTCTGGGAGAGCAAACTTACATCTGGACCAGAAGTCTCCCTGAAGTTACAGTACTTAGCTCTGTGCAATAATCTTGCCATAATCTTCCTAAAGTATGTGCATTGTATGCACTCTCCATCACCTGTGTGCAAGGCAACCACTTCCTCACCTGAAGCTTGGACCACTGAATCCTGCCCACACAACGGGAAGCATTGCGCCAGGCATGCTTGGCTCCATAGATCAGCTCTGTATCTCGCAGCTGGTAAGTGTCAGTAGCTTCAATCTCCTTAGTCACTTCCTCCAGCCTCTCTATGTGGGCCTTGGAGCCAAACCTGCCAGTGTGGAGAAAGAAGCCAGCGGCTTTTACCAGAACCAACATGCTAGGCAAAACTGAGCAGAACTATATAAATGTGCAATCCCATTTTCAACACATGCATGCACATCAGAGCTTGAGAAAGTAACTTTTCTCAACTAGAACTCCCAGAATTCCCCAGGTAGCACAGCCAGTGACAACACAGACCAGCTCTAGTAATTTTTCTAAGCTCAGATAAAAATACAAACAAACAGGTGCATCCAAAAGAGGATGGACATGAAAAATCTGACAATCAGAATAACAATAAGCTGTCTCACAAATTCTGTGTTCCTGTCACAAGAAAGCTAGTTCAGTTTGCAAAAATCTAGATGGTTTCTGGGGCAGAGGTATCTTTGGTCTGCCAACTGAGGCCCAGACTATCCACTCAAAAGACTTGCCTCTTGATTGAGGAATAGTACTGATCAATGAATTCTTTAGCCAGTGGAAGCAGCTGCTCTTTTGTCCTGACTTCTTCCGGCCTTCGGACATGCTGGGAAGGTATCATAATGGAGCCCATACAGACCTGCTCACTACAGGGTGTCACCTGAAAGATACAAGGCAGAAGACCACTTAATATCCATCTTGGTTACTTGCTGTGAGGACCTATTTTTCTAAACTAAAAAGACCCCAATGTGACTTTTCCCTGTAGAAGAGTTGCACGAGCCCCTGATTATTTTCCTTGCCTTTCTGCATCTTTTCCATCTCCACAGTATTATTTTTTGAGATGCTACAAACCAGAACTGTTCACAGTATTCCCAGCCCGATCCCATTACAGACTGGTATAAAGGCATGATGATATTGCTAATTTCATTTTCACCTCCTTTCTTAACAATCCTCATCTTTTTCGCAGCTGCAAGCATCCTGGATCGACATTTTTCTTCTCTTTTCTTTGGATGTTTTCCACCACAACTGCTATTTGCATGTTAAAGAAAGCGTACATTTTAAAGAAACACGCCTCTCACATTACATCTAGTCTGGGCCTATGTTCTTTAGTTCATTCATGTTCATTCATTCCCATCTTTACTGATGTTTCACCAGTCCTGGTGCATGTGTCCTTGTGTGTGCTGATAAAACAGTGTAAGCACCTCCTTGATAATGACAGTGCATATGGCCTGATCAGGATGTTTTGTGTGAGACATTCTTTTTTTGCGGGAGCATACATGGTGTCAGCAAAAGATAGCATAAAGAAAACCTTGATGCAAATCGTATAGAGATTTGCATTGAAGTGGTTGCTTTTATAAGCATTTCTTTATGCACATGAGCATGTCAGTAACATGGTTTGGGGTGCAGAGGAGAAGCTGGAAATAAATGGAAGAAGTGAGCCCTGCTGGAGCTTACTGATCGTCCAATTTCACAAGTAACATTTTAGAAATTCTGCTAGTTAATCTGGAATTTAGAAAGCAAGGCAAATGTACAAAACCAACAAAGAAAGTAAAGGGGGGATGCTTTTGCCTGTTATTTGGGCTAGTGTATCCAACATCCTTAGGACAGGTGCTAGAGCCTCAGTGCCCTGACAGTGGCAGAGTCTGTTGCTGATACCTGCCCCAGGAGTGAAGCAATTGGCTCAATCTACTTTTTCATTTTCCTACAATACCCTTGATCTAGCATCGTACCAGAACATTCTGGGAAAGTGCAAGGTGGCACTTTCTGCCTGAAGCAAAAAACAAGCAAGAATCTTTCTATTCCATGTAGGGAAGCTAACCACATTTACAGTTCAGTATTACCTCTACACTGCCTCCTCCACTCCAGGTTGCAGGGCATACACAGTGCCATGTTTCAATACCCTACAGAGCTGCTAATGATCTCATGGGGGTGCCAACTTTTCCCGATTTCATGGTACCAAAAACCAGCTGCTTAAAGCATTATCATACTGCCAGCCTAGTATCTGGCAAGATATGTCTAGAAAATGTTGGTCTAATCATGTCATCTCACTTACCATGGTACTCTTTAGATGCAAAGTATCATTCAGCACAGAGCCACTCTCCCAGTTCCTCACTTTTGCAAAGCGTGGGCACTTGGAAGGGCTTCCATTCACCAAAGTCTTGTTTGGTGATTGCCGTCCTGAGGGTGGCATCTGGGTGGGTGGGGAGGAAAGGGAAGAGAACACAATATTAAACCACTACATCCCATCTGGTTAGAGATAAGCTAATATGTAGGAGTGATGCCACCGCTCAAGCTTTGAAGCTGGCAAAGAGCACAAAAAGTGCAGCAATCAGAGAATTTTGTTGCCATCTTTCTCAGATTCTTTGTCCTCAAGACTGCAGAGACAAGCTTGAAAGTGTAGGTGGAAATGCCCACTGAAGATCTAGATGAATCATGGCAACCCTAATCATGGGTTTCTCTTGGCAAGACTTGTTCAGAGGAGGTTTGCCGGTGCTTTCTCCTGAGGCTGAGAGAGTGTTTATTGCCCAAGGTCACCAAGTGAGTTTTTGTGGCCAAGCGGGGATTCGAACCCTGATCTCCTGAGTCTAGTCCAATGTTCAAACCACTACACCACTCTGGCTCTCTTACTCAGCCAAAAAGAGTGTTTTTTCTGGGTGGGTCAACTCAACTCAACACAACTCTGGTAGCGTAGTGGTTAAATGCTGGCAATGCTGCCACAATGTTGTGAGTTCGATCCCAGGGCGCCAAGGTTGACTCAGCCTGCCATTCTTTTCGTAGGTCAGTAAAATGAGTATCCAGCTTGTTGGGGGCAATTGGCTTACGCATTGTAAACCTCTTAGGGAGTGCTGAAGCACTATGAAGCAGTACAGAAATGCAAATGCTATTGCTATTGCTACAACTGGACATCCTTCCTAGCATCTTTCTCTTTTTACAGAGTCTTGTAAATTTCAAGGGATAATTTACCACACACACATACACAAAAAGAATCGCAATTTACAAAGGAAGCCTAAAGCGTTGTGTTGGCTGGACCACAAGAGGCCAAAGCTCTCCTTTTGCCACCTCACCCCTGCCAGCCTTGCTGCATGTCAAGTCACATGTCCCCTCTTTTCCCTGAATTGGGCCAATAGGGGGGAAATAGAAAGATTAAATTCAGCCACTGGAGGTCTGCATCCATTATTCAAGAAGACATTTACAAGGGAGCCTGTTAACAACTTTTTACTAGCAAACCTCCTGCAATGATTACACATGTCTGGGGTGGAGTGTGGGAACGCATGACTTATGGCCTTCCAAGCATGTGTCTTGACTGCTTTGCTCTGCTAAACAAAGAAAAATGGGACCAGGAGGTGGAAAGTTCATCCTGATATAGCAGCAGCAACGGTGGGGAGGGAAGGGAGTCCCTGGCATTTTTATTTTTCCAGAACTGATTTCAAGCAGGCTGTAGACACATGGGCTGCATTCACACTGCAGAAGTAATTCATTTTGACACCACTTTAAGTGCCATGGCTCAATGCTATGGAAGAATTATCAAGTCCAAGGATTCCTTGGGAGATGCCAGTTTAATTTTGCAGTGTGGCAGCAAAAATAAAGTGTAAGCAGTGGCTGTTGGGGTGGTGGCGAAGTTGCTTAGAGATTGAGTTGGAACTTGAAAGGTGCTATAACCTATCCCTCAAATAGGTTCAACAAACTGGGTATGTCCTTTCAAGTTGGGACTCAAACCCAGAGGAGATGCGACATTCCCACGGACCTGGAAGCCACCTGCCATCACTTGCTATAAGGAAAGGAGGATTAAAAAGAAGAAAAATGAGGGTTGCAATTCCAGGGAAGGGAGGAGCTGCTATAAGAGCAGCTTAAATATCTAAGCCTTAAAAAGAGGAGCAGATTTTAGAACTCCTAACATGGAAAGAAATTAAGCCTCAATGCAGAAGGGCATAAAGTGGCTTATGGAGTAGAGCCACAAGCTTAGCAGGGAACATGCCAGCAAGAAATCCCCAAAAAGGTAAAAGACACTGCAAGGGGAACTGTCTCTTTGAACTCGCTCAGATAAATTTGCTTATGAAAGGGACCTTTCACAAACCCTTTTCCAACCTGGCACCTTGCAGATGGGCTGGAGTACAAACCCCATCGCTCCTGGACCACATCCAGGGTGGGATGATGGGAGCTGTAGTCCAAAAGCATCTCCAGGTTGGGAATGGCTGTCCTACACCTTTCCATACAGTACTTTCCCCCCTCACTCTCTTCTCAAGGGAAGCCTGAGGCAACACTTCAACGTTCAGAATCTTTCTTCATCGATTCCAAGTACGTTCTGAAGGCCATTCCAGCAAACGCCAAAGGTCCCTGACATTCCCCTCAATCTATATTGGTGAAGAGGGTTTGTGCCCTCAGAGCCCCTCTCTAGGCGCCTTTAGAACTGTGTGTTGTGGACTGGAGGCACTGTGCTATATCTCACCATCTTGTCCAAGCAGACAGCACAAGAGGCAAGACTTTATCGGCGGTGGTCTTCAGCATTTTAGCTGGAAACTCACTAAATTCTAAATGCAAATACTACAGGGTAACTGCTCCAGCAAGTGTATACTGATTGGGGAAACGTGCATCTTGGAATTTCTTGCGGAAAGGTGAACCGAACGAAATTCTTCTCCATAGGGTTTCCTTTGGCCAAAGTCACTGCTTTACTGTTTAACTGAACAAACAGCTTGGCTTTACAGTCTGATGTTTCCTGTGTGAACTTTTCCCCTCAAGCGCAGGGAAAATATAAATTTATTATTTCCCCCCTACATTGTTTCAGGCTTCTTCATAGTGTTCCTCATCTTTATATAGCACAGCTTGGCAGAGAAAGAGCCATGCAAAATGTTTCCATTTGAGCAGTAGCTGGGTGGGGCAGGGCAGGGAGCCAGACAGGAGCTGAGCGATTGTGGCACGAAAGGAGAAATTGAAGGGAAGAGGACGGAAAACAGGGGTGGGAAAACTTTTTGCTTGCAGAGTTTGGAAAGACAACTTGTATACAGTAATCTCTTACCATTAGGCTGGGTTGGTTGGGGCTTCTGGGAGTTAAGTCCAAAACATCTGGAAAGCCAAAGGTTTCTCACTCCTTAGTAACGGGAGTTAAGAACTGTTTAGGTCAAAAGATGACTTAGGTTGCATCTGCATTGCAGGAAAAAACCTCCAGTTTGACACCATTA